>NW_026083116.1:0-25000 GCF_020184175.1 Aphis gossypii
TAATAGACCTCATATTCGGGACGTTTTGTAGCACCTCCAACGTGTTGGTATCATCAGGGATAATTACCAGTGTATTGCCTGCCACTATGGTTTTTGCCCTAGGGTTGGGCAGCCTATCTCTAACGGTCTTCCAAAGATCCATTTTAACGTCGGTCACGGTCCTGTCATCTGGTACATCAACAACGAACCTAGTGTTTGCCTTGGTCTTTCGACATTTGTCATGTGTTTTAGTTTTGGTCTTAGGCACACTGACCTTAATAGTCTGCGGCTTATCGCCTGTCACTTGCGCATATGTTGTCGTGTTAGTGGCAACATGTGGTGGCACTGCCTGCTTAACCATGGACTTTTTGAGCTCCTGGATTTCACTCTTAAGTTGTCCGATCTCGTCAGCCTTTTCGCTTATTTTGTATACAAACGTTGTCAGGGAGTTTTTGGCGCTATCTTCCTTTTCCATGAGACGGCCCTTAAGACGGTTATTTTCGCCTAGAATCGTGTGCATGAGGTTCCTTAACTCAGCTATTTTTTCTATCATGCCATCTGATGACTGAGCTGACAGTTTTTTGGTCCTTTCGAGCGAGATAGTATGCTCGAGCCATCCAAAGATGGCATTGAGCCTGCTACCGACCTCTACTTCTGCTGTTTTCTTAGCCAGTGGACCACCAGATGAGGGTGGGCTTTTCTTGGTCGCCGTATTCGCTTTAGCTTTGTTATCTTTAACCATGACACCACTGCCTCCAGATTTAGTGTTTGAAGGTTCCATTTCTACATCCTCGGGCTCGGGCTCATCGCCGCCGCCTCTCAAGCGTAGGGGTTCATCCTTATCCGTTATAACCGCATAGCAAGTTTCCGTTATCGTTTGCGCATGGCCGAGTGCATGATGATAACGACCATCGGGACGAGCACTACTCCCGACAGCCGGTTCCTGGGGTCCGACCCTCCCGGTAGGAGGCACCCAAGACGGTTTATTTGTTTTCCTGGTGTATTTCATTATTAGTATTGTTATAGGGGGGCTGCCCCTGGTGGCCCTACACCCTCTGGCCGACGGCGGGCTAGTTCGTCGGTTGCATATGGGTCATGCCTACAGGTTAGTACGGTCCGGGATCGGCCTATCCCGGACGATGGTTAGTGTTCGGGGGGTAATGGGTCGCCGTTAGCCAGCCGCACCTAAGTGCGCTGTTTCCATCTACCGCGAAGTGGACGCCGCGACCCGTGGGCGAAAACATCCGAGGCCCCCCCGAGCCCCGGATGATCCGGCGCAACCACAAAGGCTGTGGTTGCGCTAGATAGTAGATAGGGACATAGAGTTCCAAAAGTGGACTAGGTCCTACACTCCGCAGATTAGGTATGTGAGCCGAAGCTCGTCCCCCAATAAGCAGAGGCACTTCCCTTTCCTTTCGGTCGGGGAAGCATCGCCAAATGAGATCAGCCTAGAACTAGGCCTTTCACCGATTTGGCCCGGAGAGTTTTTACACCCCTCGGGCTTTACCGGGTTTTCATTCGGCTTCCAGTTTAGTGTTGAGATGTATCATTTCTCTTTACCGACCACTGGTAAGGCCGCGGCACTATCCAACCCGCTGCTTAATATGGTTTAAGCAACCGCCAGGTGATATACTCCCACCGGCAGAGTGACTAGGTTCCCGGGAGAATACTCACCGTTAACTTTCGTCTGATCAGCATTCGATCAATAACCACATCGTCAGATAAATCCGACAGCCACTACGAATCCGATCCCAGACGTCCGCGCCGGGTTTTACCCCGACACTTGGATCCAGACGTCGTTCCCGTAGTACTTATCCTCAATTGTAAGATTGAGCGTCTAAAGTGCGACGTTTCGGCCAGAGGTCCATCGTAGCCTTGAGCTAGGACATTGCCTCCCTTCTATTTACTTTTTACAGATACAAGAGGGCTAGAGGTCGGCCCATTACGCCGCGCTCGCGGGTAACGCGGTGGTCGCGACCCCTCATTTGTTATTTTACAATAGAGTGAGTACTCTATTCTCCCCGCCCCGCCGGCGTCTACAGGTCCGTAGGACCGTGCATCATCCACGCGCCCCAGGCGCACCTAGTGTAAACACGTAGGCCACTGGATGAGTGTCCACGGTACTTTCCCCTAAAGGTAGTTTCCGCAGATCTCTTTCCATCAAATCCAACAACACCGCACCCCAGCATCCCTGATGCCTACTCATCTCATTGGAGCGAGTCACGGCCGCCGGGAAACGCAGACATCACCCCGTGGAGTTTATCCCACGATTCCCCGTCACCGAACTTTTGTCACCACCACGCGTCCCGGACGCCCTCAGCTCTTTCGAGCGTGAGTCTACACCTCATCCAATGGGCGGCCAGCTACATGACCACGAGAAACCGAAGCCCCCCGCATGAAGAGACGGAACTCCTTCCAGAGCTCCGGCGATCCCACGAGGAAACTCAGCTGACATGGCCACGGCTGCCCACCCACCTCCGCTAGGTCTCTCAGTGCCTTCCTAGTGTCCGCAAGCGCTTCACACTCGAACACGACATGTTCTGTCGTGTCCAGGTTTCCACACTGCTGACATTCGTCCGTCTCTGACTTAGAGAAGCGGTGTAGGTAAGCCATGAATCCCCCGTGTCCCGTTAAGAACTGGGATGATTCATGATCTACTTCCATCCAGCTACACTTCAACCTTTCTTTCACTGATGGGAAATAGCTATACGTGAGTCTACCCTTCTCACTAGCCTCCCACCGTGTTTGCCATTCGGCAATCCCTTCCTCCTCTATATTCCTGACCTGCTCCCTCCCGAGCCCGGTCCTCCTACTCCTAGCCAAACGACCCCATTGTCTCGCGACCAGGTCCAGGGGAAGCACACCGGCGAGGACCGGCAGAGCCTCCGTACTCGTCGTACGGTAAGCCCCCGTCACCGCCAGAAGTGCCTTTCTCTGGGCACCCAGAAGGAGACGTTTCATCATCCGATCGTTGACGGTTTCACCCCACACCGCGGCCCCGTAAACCATTCTAGGCACAAATACACCGAGGTATAATCTGCGCGTCGTACGGCCACTAAGACCCCAGGTTGAGGCTACTATCCGCCTGATCCTCTGAAACATTGGAGCCGCCTTCCCCGCTACTCTCCTTACGTGGTTCCTAAAGCTCCACCTATCGTCCAAAGTGACGCCGAGATAATCCATCTCTGTCACTTCCGCTAACCTCTTCCCGTCCATCCTAACTGTGTAAGGCGGAACTAGCCTCCCCTTCAAGCACATGACTTTCGTCTTTGCACTTGAGAAAGAAAGTTTCATTCCACCCGCCCAGGCTCCTGCTCTTTTCAGCTTTTCCTCTGTCTTCCGGATCACCTCCGCTCTAGTCCGGCCGGCTATCATCAGCAACGCGTCATCCGCGTAACCAATAGATAGTTCTCCTTCCGATTCATCAAGGCTCAGTAAAGAGTCCATCAGAATGTTCCAGAGTTCCGGACCGAATTGAGAGCCTTGGGGACAACCCTTCGACAGTCTAATCTCGCTTCTCCCCGCCGGCACAGTGATGCTGGCGTATCGACCGCCCAGATAATTACGGGTCAGTTCACAAATCCTGCTCGTCGCTCCCAACCTCTTCATGTGATGCAATATTGCCGGCCACCAAGCGTTGTCGAACGCCCCGGAAATGTCCAAGAACACCCCGAGGACGTACTTTTCCGTTCGGCTTTCGGTCCATTCCCTCATCCTTAATATTGCATCTGTGGTACTTCTATTCGCCCTAAAACCATATTGATTTTCGCTCATACTTGGACCGATCTTTTCCCTCAGTCTAAGACAAATAAGATACTCCAGAGCTTTTGACAGCACCGGGAGTAAACTTATCGGCCTGTATGACTTTGGGTCAGACTTGTCCTTGTCACGATTTTTCAATAGGGGGACCACCACCGCTTTTTTCCATCCGCTCGGGAAGCGTGCTTTTCTCCAACACTCATTGAAAAGAGCGGTCACTATTTCCGCTATCACCGGATACGCTACACGGAGAATTCTGGCTGTTATACCATCTTCCCCCGGAGCTTTATCCCTTCCCATTCGCCAAATTGCCTTCTTTACCTCCTCTAGAGAAAATTCCTCTAGATGGTTGCTTTCCGACTCTTCGCCCCAGTCCGTCTCTTCGGATCCACCGATTTCCACGCCAGTCTCCTCTCGGATTCTTTTGTGTTCTTCGGTTTCACCTTCGATCGAGTCTGGAGGTATTAGCGTTTTCAGCAGTAAATCCAGAGTGTCCGTTAGACCCACTGTGCTTTCACCACCCCCCTTGCGGAGGGTCGCTAGAACACCTCGCGAGTCCGTGTTCGCTCCTTCCTTACACCATCTATAGGCGGACCCCCATGGCTTTTCGTTACCCTCCTCGGTAGTAAACTTTCGCCAGGTTCTCGTCTGCTCTCTTCTCCTTCCTGCCGTATACTTATTTCTCTCTCTCCGGTAGACTTCTTCCAATGCGGCTGTCCTTTCCTCGCTTCCCAAGGCCCGAGATTTGCCAATTTTCCGTCTTATCCGCTTGACTATACGCCGCTGAGTATCAAGGGTCTCCGTGAACCACGAAGGAACCCCGACCTCTCGCGGTTTTATCATCGGCATCGACTTTCTACAGGCTTCGCTCAGTGCCTTGGTTAGGTAATCCGCTCTGGAATGTATGTCCTGCTCCAGCCATGTGGATTGGCCGTTGAACAGCTTCTCCGCAAGCCTTTGTCGGAAGACATTCCAGTCGGCTTTCCGGACATTGAACCTTTTTCTTTCCTGTTTTTCTATCTCTCCCTCCTCTATTTCATCGTATCCGAATGTGATTAGTCTGTGATCACTGGTCACCGCGTTCTCATGCACTTTCCATCCACTGATGGAAGCGGCAACTCTCACCGACGCGAGCGTCAGATCAAGTATCGCCGATCCCATACTAGTTTGGAAGGTCGGTACAGAGCCCTCGTTACAACAGATTGTTTCACTCGACATAATCATATCTTCTACCCTCTCACCCCTACCGTCCGTATGTGTGTCATTCCAAAGTGTAGATCTCGCATTGAAGTCGCCTCCAATGAGCCAGTCCGCACCCCCCAGATCCCGGATCACCGACTCCAGTCTTTCGACATGGACGTCGGTTTCCTCGGAAAATTGGAAGTACGTACTACCCACATAGAGACTTTTGTCCCCGCTGCGGATTTCCACTATCACCACGTGAGTCCCGCTAAACTGCGTTATTAGCGTTGCGCCCAATGAAGGGTTACCACCAATACCGCCGCCGCTGGTTTCTCACCCGGTGAGTTGCCCGTTATGAAACGAAGGGGAAATCTACCAAGACTGGCAAACGTCCCACTTCCCGTCACAAAAGGTTCCTGGATTAACACAACATCCAGACCTCGTTCCCTAATCTCGGACAGCAGGTCATCTGTTGCCAGTTTCCCCCGTCCCAGATTTACCTGCCCTATTCTTACACCGACCATTTGAATTTCCGGGCCTCCCGCCGGAAATTCACCTCCCACGTTCGACACTTCGCAGTATCACCCGAGACATGGTCACAAGCCCAGCCACTAGCGGCACAACTCGTGCACCGTATTTGGGCTGGACGTGCAACACAGTGCGCAGCATGATGCGAGCCAGCACAACGCCCGCAGACCACCGACGGCGCCTTGCAGGCTACCCCAGTATGCCCGTAACGTTGACACCGATGGCATCTCCGCACGTTCACACTCGGACCCACCCGACACCGCGATAGCCCGACGCACATCGTCTGTCCCACGATCTGGCCAGCAACCTCGGGAGTTACCACGAACTCTACATCCCGTCCCTTTCTCGTCACCCTACTTTTGTGCGAGATGAGTTCCAGACTCTTAAACCACCCCGTCGCCAGCGTCACAGAACTTTCATTCTGCTCTTCCAGCAACACGGCGACTTTGTCGTCCTTTACCTCAATCCCGACCCCATGTACTATGATATGAGGATTTCTCTCGCCCGCCCGACGGATGTCGAGCGAAGCGTTTTGGAGAAGTTTCCTCGTCTCCTCATTCTCCGGTTCCACGTACAGTCTGTCCTTTCCCACTTTTTTCAACTTTTTAAACCTCGGGGCACACTTTTTCTTCGCCAGCTCGTCCCAGAGATTCTTTACCATCTGAGCTTCGGTCACTTCAGAAGTGACCTTCGGCTCTTCCGATACTTCCTCTCTTTTCGGAGACCAGCTCAGAACGTATCCCCCGTGCTTATTCTCTCGGGCCTTTTGCGTCTCCTCAAGAAGCATTCTCACTTCTTCCGGGACAACCCTCTTCTGACTTTTCTTCCTTTTTACTTTTCGTTTCACCGTCGTCCATTCCTCTGGTTTGGGCTTTGGTTGCTCCAGGAGGGGTCTTACCGGGATTTCCACCCGTTTTCGCCCTTTTTCCTGCGGTACCGGTTTCGCCGCCTTTTTTGGCTTCGTAGACGGTTTTGAGACCGTCTTTTCAGCCGCCAGAGGAGGTTCTGCCGCTACCATCCCCTCTTTCGAGGTAGAGGCCTTGGCAACCGTTTCACCTTTCTCAGATGGAACCGGACCCTCACTCGTGATCTTCTTTTCACTCTTCTTCTTTTTCTTCTTTTTCTTTACCTTTCCCTCTTTTTCCCCTTCCCTCGCCTTTCTCTCCTCCTCTTTCTCGGCTTGTATCTCTGCGATTACCCTTTCAATCGCGTCACCACCCGTGGTAAAGTTTCCCATGGTCGTTTCCGACACCAAGGACTCTCCCCAACGTGCAGCTCCGGTCATTACCGGGGTTCTATCAGAGACCGTCTGATGAGAACGCTGGTGTCTGGCCTCAATCAACCTTCCCTGGATCATCATTTGCGCATAGACGAGCTCGTCTATAACGTTCATGAAGCCGGTTCTGGTCTTTTTGAAAGCCTCTTCCCTCGCTTTCGTCATAGACGCCTTCTCCGTTTTCATCGCCATGATCAAACGGAGAAGTTCATCAGACAACTCCCTCCCACGGCGACCGAGGATGCAGGTGTAATCCCGCAACTCCACGGTGTCCACTATGGACCCAGCACCGTAGGTGAATATATCTACGCCCTCACCCTCCTCATCCTTCTGTCTCTTATTGGATTTCTTGGGAGTTTCATCTCCCATCGAACCCGTAAAGAGAAAGGGCGTTCCCTCTCTCTCATCTCCCAACTGTCCAGTTTTTCCTTTCCCATTTCCGTTCACTCCTGTTTTTTCCGTTCCATTTTCAGTCCTCCCTACACAAATTTTATTTATTTTTTCCATAGAGTTCCCACGAGTTAGGACGATCTATAAAGTCCATCATGTCACTGCGCCTCTCTGACATGATAAGGTATTACCCCAGCCCTTCCCAGGGGGATGGGGGATCCCTATGAGCACGGTATATTACCCTCCTCCGTGCCAACCTAATTCTCATAGCTAAGTACCTGAGCTTAGGAGGTATCTAGAAAGTCCAATCAAGGACCCTCTGTGCCCTTGTTTGTCCGCAAGGCAGATCCGATGCAGGACCCCTCAGTTATCTGACTGTTTACACGTTTTTCAACGATCAGTCAGGCCGAGCGCGTCTGCCCCAACTATCCAAAGTCAGGGCCGCTTTTGACCCCAAACAAGTGAATGTCCGGTAGATAGGGACAATCTCAATAGTAATCCACCTCCGACTTAGCTTATAGCTAGTGGTCGTTTCTAGCGAAACCCCAGCCCCAGCGAGTCCAACTCCAGAGGCCCAGGATGTTGTTGGGCCTCAGTGTCGGGGGCATGAACCTTTCGGCCATGGGGCTCCCCCGACCCCGCTGTACGGGTTTATGGACATTACCGGTTTACCCAGTAATGCCCTCACCCCCGGTCGGTGATTGACTCAGGCGGCGTGGGGTCGTCATGCCCATCCTAACCGGAGCTAGGCCCTGCGCGAAGGTGCTGTTCCAGCGATGTAGGTTGTTCTGCGGCTGCAGAACAGCTCATCTACGTTCCATTCTTTCTTTTTCTTTGTCCTTCAGGTAGCATGTGGCGAAGATGGTGAGTGCTTCCCAGGATTTTCTGTTTTTGACGTACTCTGTGTTTTCGTATGGCCAGCTTGCTCCAGACAACTCCATTGTCCTCCGCAGTCGTTCTCTATGCTGGTTGGCTTTTGTACAATCTTCCAAGATATGCCTCGCATCTTCAATTGGATGGCCACAACTGCACGCCGGGTTGTCGACTAAGTTGAAACCGTGGAGCTTGTTGTTAAAGTCCCCGTGACCTGTTATTATCTGGCATGTATAATGATCGAAGGTTATTGGCGTAACCAATCTTTGCCTAATGCTTGGTAAGAAGCTAAATGTCCAACGACCCTTAGATGAATTGTTCCAGAGGGTCTGCCATTCATCCAGACATTTTGTTTTGGCCTCTTCGGGTGTTATGCCGTTTTCAATGTCGATTTTGCATTGAATATGTAGGATAATGGGTGGAGTCCCGGTGATGACTTGGAGTGCATGGGTGCTGGACGTTTTATAAGCACCTGTTATGGCCAGTAGTGTCCTTCGTTGAGCACTGGTTAATTTCTTTTTTATGTCTTCCTTATTTCTTAATCGGTTAAACCAAGTGGTAGCCCCATACGTCACTCTTGGTATATATACCGCTTTATATATCATGGTGGCTAGTTCCGGGGATGTCCCCCACTTAGATTTTCTAATGCTTTTTAATCTTGAGAACATATCCGTGCTAGATTCTAGCAGATTGATTGCGTGTAAGTCGAAGTAGAAATTGCTTTGTAATGTGAGACCCAGGTATTTGGTGTGTTCTACTGATGTAATAGTACTGTCGCCGAACCGGGCCGTGAATCCCGGGACCAAGCCACCCTTCAACGGAACCATCACCGACTTTTCTTTCGAGAAAGCTAATCCTCTTTCGTTTGCCCAGCTGTTAATTATCTCAAGGGCTCTTTCAGTACGCCTTATTAATTGCCTCCTCGTGTTGCCGGCAACTAATAGCGCGATATCATCTGCATATGCAACTACATGTGTTGAGTCGGGGTCATGGAGGGTCATGGCTTTCAGTAGAGGATCCATTGTGATGTTCCAGAGCCGAGGTCCAAACTTCGAGCCTTGCGGGCAACCTCGTGTAAGTTTTATTGTGTGTTGTACACTGCCAATTTTATATGTAGCTGACCGGTGAGAGAGGTAGTTTATTGCTAAGTCCACTAGCGACTGTTTACATCCAAGAGCCGTCATATCGGTGGCAAGTTGGGACCATTTGACATTGTCGAAAGCGCCGCTTATATCCAAAAAACAGCCAAGAACATGCTTTCCATTGTTATCCGACCATTCGGCTACTTCAGCTAGCGCTGTCTTAGTGGACTTCTGAGGCCTGAAACCATGTTGATTAGGGCTCAGGTTCGAGCCCGAGTCTAACTCAAGCAGATCGCAGACAGTTTCCTCCAAAATCTTGCCAAGCACCGGTAGAAGGCTAACCGGTCTGTAGCTTTTAGCCTTTAATGGATCTTTGTCTTTATTTTTTAATAGGATGACTACCTCAGCGTGCTTCCAGCAGGACGGAAATGTCCTATTTGTGAGACAGCCATTTATTAGTTCCAGCAAGCGTGTATCAATGACTGGCCATGCAGCCTTTATCACCTTGATAGTAATTCCATCAGCTCCTGGAGCCCGGTTCTTTTGGCGCCAAACAATTGTTTTTAAGTCATTATAGGATATTTTCAGGTCCCTGGGGCTATTATGCCTATGTATTATTGGTGGAGCCGGATCATCCGGTGAGTTTGGTATGAGCTCATTCATGAGGTACTCGATAGTATCCTGGATACCTCTCGTATATGTGTTATCCGATTTCTCAAGAATAGTTGGTAAACTCAGCTCTTTCTTTCCGTGGATTAGCCACTTTGTAAGCTTGCCCCATTTGTTTTGACTTATGGTGGATTGTTGGTGTACATAAGTTATCCAGAATTCTTCTTTTACTTTGCGCATTAAAGCGACGTGACGGTTTCTATTGGACTTGTAAGTATCCCTGTCCTCTCGGGATCTGGACCTGAGCATCACTCTGTGTGCTCTTTTTACTTCCTGTCTAGAGCTATGTATGTCAGCGTTCCACCAGGGGGGGAAGGCAACCTTACTCCTATTTGTCTTAGCTAATACCTGGTCGCATGCATAAATGATGGCTTCTGTTAACCTTGTAGCTTTGACGTCCCAGGTCGTTGGTTTTGAACCAACCTCATGGGACAGAATACTAGACTCAAAATCGCATGTCTTCTTATTTAAGTATTCCTCGATTTTGTTTTGTAGACATGCCGCATCTATCTTATTGTCTTTATATCTCCGCTTTATGGTCGGTCGAACAACTATGAAATCATCTATAAGCGAGAACGATATGAGAGAGTGATCGCTCGTAACGCTGTGAGCGTCCATGCCCCATTGGCGAACTTTGCCTGTTAATCCTCTGGACAGAGTGATGTCGACATTACTCTCACCGCGTGAACCATGAAAGGTCCATCTATTGTCGGGGATGTTCTCTATCGTTAGACCTAAATCCGAAATTAGCTGTTCCACGAGCCTTCCCTTCTCATTTCTCCTCGGGTCGCCCCATCTGGGTGAGAAGGCATTCGCATCCACACCAAAGATCAATCTGTTAGCCAGTTGTGTGTTAATTCGACTTATTTCTTGTATGAATAGTTCCGTCTTTATTCTGAATTGAAAATAACTTGACATAATGTCTATCGGGGTTTGGCCGGGGAGTGAGACGCTAATCACTACTGTGTGCATTGTAGACAGTTGGGGTTTAGTTATCAGGTCTAAAGAGTTATTAAATATGACTATGGCAGCCCAGATGCCATGTTGCTCATTCATTTTGGATTTTGCAGTTCTCGTGGCGTTATATTCTAGATTGATCAACTTGCCCCGCTTAGCGTATGGTTCTTGTATTAAAGCAATATCAACTTTGTTTGTTACGCAGTATTTATATAAATCGTCTGATGCCGACAGCGACCTGGCCAAGTTTATTTGCACTATGTTGAGGGATTTTTTAGTCATAGCTGGTTGTTCTTTCGATAGCCGTTATCTTGTTCATCCATACAGAGCATAGTTTTGCCATTGTTTTGTGATCTTTACCACAATGTGCGCACGTGGGCGATTTTTCTTTGGTCGGGCAGGACTTGCTGTCGTGACCTAGTATAGAACAATGATAACATCTGATATCTTCTTTACACTCCGAGGTTTTGTGTGCCAGTGACAGACATCTCCTGCAGTAGGGTGCGGAGATGTAAGCCCTGGGGAATACCGAAACCATACCGACGAAGGTCCTTTTGTTCAGTAAGGTTTTATATGCCGTTGGAGACAGTTCAATGACCCAGTCTACCGTTTCACTATTTCTTTTGCCACACTTGAACAGTGGATTTATGTCTGTCATGGATACTGATTACATGTTTGAATTTTGGTGTATGATTGATTCAGATATAAATTCTGCGCTGTATTCAGTTGGAATGGCTTTCATTTTAACTTTTGGTCTCCTTGGACCCGATTCAATTATACTTAGGCCATCCACGCCTCCCATACTTCTGATAGCTGTTGCTGTTTCTTTATCAGCTATTGATAAGCGTATGTCCCCATTCTCTAGTTTTTTACAGTTGTCGATCTTTGGTTTGGGAACCTTTTCCCTAACTGCCTTCCATACGCTATCGATGCCAGAGCTTCCCTTAATAATCAGAGTAGGCTTAACTGGTAACTTTTTAGCTTTATCGAGCTTCTGTGTTTGACGGTTACGGTTTGCCTTGGGTTTACTAGGTTTTTTGACTGTCTGGTCAATAGGGGGAAACTCTGTCCTACCCTTAACTGGAGTCATGTCGCTGGTTGCTTGGCTCTTTTCAATGGATGTGGCCACTGCATATGTTTTCCTTGGTGACGGACCCTTGTCTAATTGGGCCTGTTCGCCAATCATAACATGAAGGTCATATATTTGCCGTTTCGTTTCTCTAAGTTCAGTGGCCATGTTTTTATTTGCGCCGACTACTTCTACCGCCTCTAAGGCAATTCTTTTTGTACTAATCAATATTTCTGACAGAAAATTTTCAATTCCTCCAGCCCATTTCTTGCCGATCTTGGTGGATATGATCATATCAGCCATGTAAGTTCTTATACCCGCGAGGGTGGTATCAATCTGGTTTAAAGCCTCCATAATGGTTTCTGTGGTCTTGTCTTGGGTTATCTCAGGACTGTTCGATTTAAATCTTTTCTGGTTGTTTGTTATATCCTGGTTATCGGTGTCTAATTCCATGTCAGAATCATGTTCGTCATTACCGCCACCGCGGAGTCTAAGTATGTTTAACTGAGTCAAAGTCTGGTTAGGAGCAAGCATGGCCAATATCTGGCCATTGTCGATGTCATTGGCTGCTATAGCCGGAGTCAATTTGGTGGGGCCTCCACATCGCATGCCCTTGCCAGGTGAAGAAGGGTACGGCGGGGCTACAGGCACCGTCCCAACTGCCTCTGTGGTATCCGACTCCACTGAGGCGGTAACAATATTTCCGTTTAAAACTTTCATATTGTGATTTGAAAGGTTATCTCCTTGCATTTTTGACCTACTGCCAGGTTCCGGTTTTCAAGAGCCCTGTTCCCTCCGGCTCGCGGCGGGCTCGACCACGAGTTGCGTACCGTGTGTTCTAGCCTGGTCTGGGTATGATCGTATCTATTCCTGGCTCCTACGACCGGAGTTGCCAACCTCCGGAAGTCCATGTGGTTGAAAGGCCTCTTAGCGCCGGACGGGATGTCCGGTCGGGCGGGGTCGCCACGACAAGGCGGGCCTTCCTCGACCCCGGGTAGATAGGGACATCGGTCTCCAGGTTTTGGCTCGCGCCTACCTCCTTCCGTCCGCGCCTTAGCGCTGGGCGCTACTAACGGGCGAGAAGTGGCTCTAGGCTACCGGTATTTTACCTCCGATAGTCTAGGGTCTTCTGAGGAACACCAGCACCGGGCCCGAAGGCCCGTACCTATCTTGAGGCCCGGGACGACTCAGCGAAGTGCCGCCTGGGTTCCGTGCCTCTCACCAGGTGCGGTGGGTTTGTTACTATCTAGCGCTTGTCCCACAACCACCACGTTCCAGCCGAGGTAGGCTCCTCAACCTTGAGGGGCAATGTATCCCGGATGCGGCGGGCCGCACCGGTACACAAAGGGGCTCCCCTCTCCCGTGGCACTGACTGGGTTTACGGTTGATGTCAGTAGATCAACCCGGGGCATTCGCCCCTCCCACTATTCTAGCTCCCCAGCCGGCTAGTGGTGGGCCTGGAGGCGGAGATTGAGCCGACGCCTAGGCGCCAACCCAGGGTCCCCGCCAACCCTTTCCGTCGCCTGTGACGGACCTACCTAACCCATTAGCCTAACCTGTCCGAAAGTCTCTTGGCCTCGATGGCCTCCCTAGCAAAGCGGCGCAGAGCACAGTAGTTCGACCTAGTGTCCAGAAACACCTCAGTCGGACACGGCCAAGCGTCCTCGCCTATGAGCCTGATGACCCGACTCCTCTCAGCAGAAAGAGCCGGGCACCTGTAGAGCACGTGGTCCACCGTCTCGTCTTCAGTGCCACACCTACATCCGCCAGTTCCCCGCAGAGCAAAGGACGTCAACTTGGCGTTGAAATCTCCATGCCCAGTGATGAACTGGCACACATAGTGGTCCACCTCGAGAGGGAGTTCCAGTCTCCTCCTGATGTTGGGTATCATCGAGTGGGTCCAACGACCCTTCTCGCTGACGTCCCACCTGTCCTGCCAGATGTCCAGAAGCCTATCCCACTGAGCCCTCATCTCCTCCTCCGAGATTTGGCCAGCTTTCCTTTTGGTCCTAACCACATGCCATCGAATTTCCAAGTCCAGAGGCATCTGCCCAGCAACGACCTGCAACGCATCCGTTGAAGTCGTTCTGTATGCCCCTGTAAGAGAGAGAAGGGCTCTCCTCTGCTTACTACCTAGGAGTTTTATCGCCCTGGACGTAAGGACTCCCCCAGACCAGATCTCCGCAGCGTACGTGATACGGGGCAGGAAGACTGCCCTGTATATTACGGCGGAGGTGGACTGCCGAAGACCCCAGTCCGCGGACGAAGCAGCCCTGAGCCTACTGTACAAAGAATCGGACTTTCCGGCCACTTGACTAACGTGCGCCCAGAAATTTCGCCTACTGTCCAGCTCAACACCCAGATACCTAACTGAACAAACGGCCACGATGTCCTCCGTCCCGAATGGAACGGTGAACCCTGGCCGTAGTCCTCCTTTCAGAGGGATCGCTTGAGACTTACTAGCCGAGAAGGTCAGACCTCTCTGGCTCGCCCAGTCGCTCAAGGCGCCGAGCGTTGCTCTCGCTTTCCCTTGAATTTCCACAAGATCGGAGCCTGCGATAAGAACCGCCAGGTCATCCGCATACGCGATTAGCTTGACCCTATCGTCATCGTTGGTGACCAACGCCCTATCCATAGATAAGTTCCACAGACTTGGCCCTAACTGTGAGCCTTGAGGGCAGCCTCTGGTGAGATCCGCGAAAGCTGTCGCTCCCTCCACCGAGAGCACCGCCCTTCTGCCCGTCAAATAACTCTGTATGATAGACCTTGTGGCATCCGATGCCCCTAGGTCCATCATGTCCCTAATAAGAACGTTCCATCTCAGGTTGTCGAAGGCTCCTGAGATGTCCAGGAAAATACCTACTACCATGCCCTCACTGTTGTCCACCCAATCCAGACACGATTTGATCGCACTGATTGTGGACTTGCCTGCCCTAAAACCATGTTGCTCCGCTGAAAGAGCGCCCCCCGTTTCCGCCTCCAGTCTGTCCACCACCAGTCGCTCCAGCACTTTTGACGGTACCGAAAGCAGACTGACCGGTCTATATGACTTCGGCAGACTCGGGTCCCTGTCCTCGCCCTTCTTGATGACAACTACCTCTGCTGTTTTCCAACAGTCCGGAAAAACCGACTTCCTGAGGCACTCTGTCAAGACGTTGGTTAGCGGCGTACCTATAACGCCCCAGGCCTTCCTGAGCACCCCAGCGGTAATCCCGTCCAGTCCCGGAGCTTTGTTAGGTGCCATCCTCCAGACAGCACTCTTAACCTCCGCCTCCGTGACCTCCGGTCTCACTCTTCCTACACACCCTCTGTCAAAGACAGGAGCAGCCTCATCCCTAGGGATAAGGCTCTCCAGCAGACACTCAGCCGTCTCCTGGGCCGTCACCGTGAAAGTTCCGTCACCTCGGAGCACAGCGTTGGGAACCCTACTCTTCATGGAACCATTCCTAGCCCAACGGTAGACCGGGCCCCAGATGTCCGAGTTTATGGAGGTAGCGAACTTCCTCCAAGACTCCATCTTGGCCCGCCTAATCTTTTTCAGATGCTCGTTCCTGAGCGTTCTGAATTGACCCCTATCCGAGACTTTATAGTCCTTGGTGCGCCGGAAGTTATTGAGGCGCCTCTTGGACTCTTCGAGCCCAGCGTCCCACCATGGCGGTTTCGTCCTGCCGGACTTGCGAGAACGGGGCATGGAGGCCTCCATCGCCTGCCCAAGAGCACGCGTCAGGGACTCCGCTATGCGTCCGCAATCGCCCACCATGGTCTCCGGGTCACCGAAGACCTTCTGGGCCAGAACCAGCCTAAACCTATCCCAGTCTGCTTTCCTAACATTAAAACGACTTTTCCCTACCGTAGGTCCCTCCGGACCTGATCCGACGTGGATCTTGAATCTGATGGTCCTGTGGTCGCTGTCTGTGACATCGAGCACTTCCCACTCAGATATCGAGTTCGTCAAGGAGCCTCCTCTCGTCAGAGTCACATCTATGTTCGATGACCCCATACCCGGTCTCTCGTACGTGTCGATGTGACCGGGCTGGTTGTGCACCGTCAAGTGCTTCTCCGCGATGAGGGACTCTACATGGGTCCCCCGGGCTGAACCCGAGTTGTTCCCCGGCCGACTGAACCATTGCGGTGAGTGCGCGTTCACATCGGCCCCTATCAGAACGTCTTGGTCGATCCTGTCTAAAACGTCACCTAACCTATCGGTAAAGACTCGTGTCGGGATGCTGTACTTGAAGTACGCTGACACGAAGACAACCGCCTGACCAGATCTCTTCCTGAGACTGGCCACAGCAGAGTACCTATCGCAGAGCCCCTGCAGGGCAACCACCTCGATGTCCTGATTTAGAACAACTATGGCCGCCCCTGCACTACCATCCCTACAGCTGAAAACCGTCTTCACGGCGCCGTAGTCGAATCCTAACAGTCTTTCGCCCGAGGTCAGTACCTCCTGAAGCAGAAGTACCTCCACCCCGTTAGCCCTGCTGTAGTCCAGTATCTGATCGGGAACCAAGGAGTTCCCGTTCATGTTCAACTGGACCACACAGTAGGTCGACGAGTTCATTTTGGTCCAAAATCTGTCCTACGGGCGACCATGAAGGTCGCCTTTACCATCGCCACACAATCCGAGTGTCCCGACTGGAACTTCAATCCGCAGTTGGCGCACTTGACTGGCCCGCCCTCGCAGTCTCTAGCCCTATGGCCCTGGACCGCACAACGTCCACAAGTGTCCGCCTTCGCCTGACACATGGCTGCCCTGTGCCCGAAACGTTGGCACTTGAAGCACCTCACAATGTCCACGTACTCTTTGACTCTGCACCTGGACATGCCTATGTACAGGCTTTTCCCTACTATCGTCCTGAAGTGGCTGGGTCTGACGGAGCATACCCACCACACCTGTTCTTCAGCCTTGCTACCCTTCATGAAGAGGGGTACCACCGACTCTTTCTCCAACCCTAACTCTGGATTCTGCTCCATAATCATTCCCGATAGCTTAGAGCTTTCCACGTCCCGGTCCACGTCATAGATGAGCACGGTTGGCCACCTGGCCTTCTCCTCCCTGACCGTCTTGCCCGCTGCCTCCATGTCCTTGAGGGCCTTGTACGTGCCCTCATCAGCCGGCTTCACGAGGATGTCACCTCTGGGCAGATTCGCAGCCCTGCTGATCCTGGGGACCCCCACCTCCTTAACCAGGTCGGCCCAGAGTTTCTTTCTGGCCTCCCCAGCGCTCGCCCCCTCCGCGGAGACGATGAAAGCCCGGGCCGGAGCCCTGGCCTTCACCCTCTCCATGGCCTTGGCGGTCTTTTCCGGAGCCACTGGGACCCCAGGAACAGCAGCGCCGCTGCAACCCTTCTTCTTCTTCTTCCTCTTCTTCTTCTTGGACACCACCACCGTGAACTGCCCATTGTCCTTGGCTGGAGGTACTGATACCTCCACCGGCTTCTTCTTCGGCGGCTTCTTTGTCGCCGCCGCTTTCGGAGGTTTGGTTTTCGCCACCTCCTGGGATGGCGGCACCGCGTTCTCCGTGGTGGTCTTCACCCTCCTCTTCTCCGACGCCCCACAGACGTGTCCAGCCCTAGCCTCCTCCAACCTGCCCTCCAGAATCACATTCTGGTGAGATACCTCGTCCAAAATCACCTCGTACCTTCCCCTGATATCCAAGATGGCCTTGTGAACGGCCGCCGAGAGCTTCTTCTTCTCCTTTTCCGCCAGGAGAAGCTTGTCAAGGTCCCTACCGATAGACCTAACCCTTTCCGGTAGGGAGGAGGCCCTAGGCTCGGGACGACCAGAGTCGCCCCCCGAGTCCAGGCACCCCTCCCCCACCTGGCTGCAAAGTTGGCCGCCGTCGCCCTCCTTTAGGACGCCCGGTACCAACAACCCCCTGTCCTCTCCCCCATCTCCCCCCAAAGACATGTCCAGCAGGCTCATGCTTGTGGGAGATTGCTCTTAAAACTAAAACTATAACTATCGAGCCTGCCTACTCTAGTGCCGATGCCTTTTCTGCCTTTGCGAGTGGGGCCTACTAATGCCCACCGGCCACTATGCTACCTTAAACTATCGAGCCTGTCTTTGATAGTGCCAATGCCTTTTCGGCCTTTGCGAGTGGGGCCTACTAATGCCCACTGACCACTATCCTACCTTATGCTACCTTATGCTAACTTATATAATAAGCCTGTCACCTTACCTGAGGGCCGACTGCACCTCTCGTACTGGAGCCCTAGGGCTTTTATACGGACCGACTCAAAATCGACACCGGTCCGTACGCGCACTTTTTATATGGGACAGTTGTCGTCTTAGCCTATGCGCGTGGGAGAAGTTGCGTTTCCTCCTCCGCGCCAGACGCCGGGAGAGCGCGCTAACGATATTGCGCCCGACGTTGCAACTACAATGTACTAGCGCACCTAGCACCAAACACCGTAACTACACCGGCTAGCGCCACTAGCGGCAAACACCCGCAACGTTATCGGCGACTCGAAAACGCACAGCAGCAGCGCGTCGGCGGCGCCGGACAATGCACCTGCGTATGAGTCACCTGTAACGGTCGCGTCTGTCTAGCGTTTCTGTTCGCCCGGAAAACTTTGTCGCACGATTGCGCGTTGAGTTTTCGTCGCACGCGGAAAAACTCAACGTAGATCGATTTATCCTTACAAGGACTAACCGCTCCAACAAAGCGCGTGATCGTACGTCCACTAGGAGAATCGGAATTAATTCCCAAAGTTTTGAAACGTAGATCCGCCGGAAAAGCACTTACGCACGCGCGACCTGTATGAAAAGATGCGTCGGAAAACGGACAATTCAACAGTGAAGAGTCCGACGCAAAATTCGTACCCTAACCGGAGTAATCGGGTTAGCGATTCTGGCTACCGGGCGTAAAACACGTGTTTTCGCCTGCGGAAGCTTAAAAACGCCGTCACGACTTACTCGCCTAACCGATTTTCACGCTTTATGCACCAATCGAAGCGTCTCGTCGAGACGAATCTTTTGATATATAAATCGTAAAAAATGGACAACACTAACCTAACTAACTGGGAAAATAACCGGGAGCGATATGTTCACCGTACCGCAGTTCGAACAACACTGGGTAGATAGGGACATCGGTCTCCAGGTTTTGGCTCGCGCCTACCTCCTTCCGTCCGCGCCTTAGCGCTGGGCGCTACTAACGGGCGAGAAGTGGCTCTAGGCTACCGGTATTTTACCTCCGATAGTCTAGGGTCTTCTGAGGAACACCAGCACCGGGCCCGAAGGCCCGTACCTATCTTGAGGCCCGGGACGACTCAGCGAAGTGCCGCCTGGGTTCCGTGCCTCTCACCAGGTGCGGTGGGTTTGTTACTATCTAGCGCTTGTCCCACAACCACCACGTTCCAGCCGAGGTAGGCTCCTCAACCTTGAGGGGCAATGTATCCCGGATGCGGCGGGCCGCACCGGTACACAAAGGGGCTCCCCTCTCCCGTGGCACTGACTGGGTTTACGGTTGATGTCAGTAGATCAACCGGGGCATTCGCCCCTCCCACTATTCTAGCTCCCCAGCCGGCTAGTGGTGGGCCTGGAGGCGGAGATTGAGCCGACGCCTAGGCGCCAACCCAGGGTCCCCGCCAACCCTTTCCGTCGCCTGTGACGGACCTACCTAACCCATTAGCCTAACCTGTCCGAGAGTCTCTTGGCCTCGATGGCCTCCCTAGCAAAGCGGCGCAGAGCACAGTAGTTCGACCTAGTGTCCAGAAACACCTCAGTCGGACACGGCCAAGCGTCCTCGCCTATGAGCCTGATGACCCGACTCCTCTCAGCAGAAAGAGCCGGGCACCTGTAGAGCACGTGGTCCACCGTCTCGTCTTCAGTGCCACACCTACATCCGCCAGTTCCCCGCAGAGCAAAGGACGTCAACTTGGCGTTGAAATCCCCATGCCCAGTGATGAACTGGCACACATAGTGGTCCACCTCGAGAGGGAGTTCCAGTCTCCTCCTGATGTTGGGTATCATCGAGTGGGTCCAGCGACCCTTCTCGCTGACGTCCCACCTGTCCTGCCAGATGTCCAGAAGCCTATCCCACTGAGCCCTCATCTCCTCCTCCGAGATTTGGCCAGCTTTCCTTTTGGTCCTAACCACATGCCATCGAATTTCCAAGTCCAGAGGCATCTGCCCAGCAACGACCTGCAACGCATCCGTTGAAGTCGTTCTGTATGCCCCTGTAAGAGAGAGAAGGGCTCTCCTCTGCTTACTACCTAGGAGTTTTATCGCCCTGGACGTAAGGACTCCCCCAGACCAGATCTCCGCAGCGTACGTGATACGGGGCAGGAAGACTGCCCTGTATATTACGGCGGAGGTGGACTGCCGAAGACCCCAGTCCGCGGACGAAGCAGCCCTGAGCCTACTGTACAAAGAATCGGACTTTCCGGCCACTTGACTAACGTGCGCCCAGAAATTTCGCCTACTGTCCAGCTCAACACCCAGATACCTAACTGAACAAACGGCCACGATGTCCTCCGTCCCGAATGGAACGGTGAACCCTGGCCGTAGTCCTCCTTTCAGAGGGATCGCTTGAGACTTACTAGCCGAGAAGGTCAGACCTCTCTGGCTCGCCCAGTCGCTCAAGGCGCCGAGCGTTGCTCTCGCTTTCCCTTGAATTTCCACAAGATCGGAGCCTGCGATAAGAACCGCCAGGTCATCCGCATACGCGATTAGCTTGACCCTATCGTCATCGTTGGTGACCAACGCCCTATCCATAGATAAGTTCCACAGACTTGGCCCTAACTGTGAGCCTTGAGGGCAGCCTCTGGTGAGATCCGCGAAAGCTGTCGCTCCTCCACCGAGAGCACCGCCCTTCTGCCCGTCAAATAACTCTGTATGATAGACCTTGTGGCATCCGATGCCCCTAGGTCCATCATGTCCCTAATAAGAACGTTCCATCTCAGGTTGTCGAAGGCTCCTGAGATGTCCAGGAAAATACCTACTACCATGCCCTCACTGTTGTCCACCCAATCCAGACACGATTTGATCGCACTGATTGTGGACTTGCCTGCCCTAAAACCATGTTGCTCCGCTGAAAGAGCGCCCCCCGTTTCCGCCTCCAGTCTGTCCACCACCAGTCGCTCCAGCACTTTTGACGGTACCGAAAGCAGACTGACCGGTCTATATGACTTCGGCAGACTCGGGTCCCTGTCCTCGCCCTTCTTGATGACAACTACCTCTGCTGTTTTCCAACAGTCCGGAAAAACCGACTTCCTGAGGCACTCTGTCAAGACGTTGGTTAGCGGCGTACCTATAACGCCCCAGGCCTTCCTGAGCACCCCAGCGGTAATCCCGTCCAGTCCCGGAGCTTTGTTAGGTGCCATCCTCCAGACAGCACTCTTAACCTCCGCCTCCGTGACCTCCGGTCTCACTCTTCCTACACACCCTCTGTCAAAGACAGGAGCAGCCTCATCCCTAGGGATAAGGCTCTCCAGCAGACACTCAGCCGTCTCCTGGGCCGTCACCGTGACGTGAAAGTTCCGTCACCTCGGAGCACAGCGTTGGGAACCCTACTCTTCATGGAACCATTCCTAGCCCAACGGTAGACCGGGCCCCAGATGTCCGAGTTTATGGAGGTAGCGAACTTCCTCCAAGACTCCATCTTGGCCCGCCTAATCTTTTTCAGATGCTCGTTCCTGAGCGTTCTGAATTGACCCCTATCCGAGACTTTATAGTCCTTGGTGCGCCGGAAGTTATTGAGGCGCCTCTTGGACTCTTCGAGCCCAGCGTCCCACCATGGCGGTTTCGTCCTGCCGGACTTGCGAGAACGGGGCATGGAGGCCTCCATCGCCTGCCCAAGAGCACGCGTCAGGGACTCCGCTATGCGTCCGCAATCGCCCACCATGGTCTCCGGGTCACCGAAGACCTTCTGGGCCAGAACCAGCCTAAACCTATCCCAGTCTGCTTTCCTAACATTAAAACGACTTTTCCCTACCGTAGGTCCCTCCGGACCTGATCCGACGTGGATCTTGAATCTGATGGTCCTGTGGTCGCTGTCTGTGACATCGAGCACTTCCCACTCAGATATCGAGTTCGTCAAGGAGCCTCCTCTCGTCAGAGTCACATCTATGTTCGATGACCCCATACCCGGTCTCTCGTACGTGTCGATGTGACCGGGCTGGTTGTGCACCGTCAAGTGCTTCTCCGCGATGAGGGACTCTACATGGGTCCCCCGGGCTGAACCCGAGTTGTTCCCCGGCCGACTGAACCATTGCGGTGAGTGCGCGTTCACATCGGCCCCTATCAGAACGTCTTGGTCGATCCTGTCTAAAACGTCACCTAACCTATCGGTAAAGACTCGTGTCGGGATGCTGTACTTGAAGTACGCTGACACGAAGACAACCGCCTGACCAGATCTCTTCCTGAGACTGGCCACAGCAGAGTACCTATCGCAGAGCCCCTGCAGGGCAACCACCTCGATGTCCTGATTTAGAACAACTATGGCCGCCCCTGCACTACCATCCCTACAGCTGAAAACCGTCTTCACGGCGCCGTAGTCGAATCCTAACAGTCTTTCGCCCGAGGTCAGTACCTCCTGAAGCAGAAGTACCTCCACCCCGTTAGCCTGCTGTAGTCCAGTATCTGATCGGGAACCAAGGAGTTCCCGTTCATGTTCAACTGGACCACACAGTAGGTCGACGAGTTCATTTTGGTCCAAAATCTGTCCTACGGGCGACCATGAAGGTCGCCTTTACCATCGCCACACAATCCGAGTGTCCCGACTGGAACTTCAATCCGCAGTTGGCGCACTTGACTGGCCCGCCCTCGCAGTCTCTAGCCCTATGGCCCTGAACCGCACAACGTCCACAAGTGTCCGCCTTCGCCTGACACATGGCTGCCCTGTGCCCGAAACGTTGGCACTTGAAGCACCTCACAATGTCCACGTACTCTTTGACTCTGCACCTGGACATGCCTATGTACAGGCTTTTCCCTACTATCGTCCTGAAGTGGCTGGGTCTGACGGAGCATACCCACCACAAGGGTAGATAGGGACAGTGAGAATCTCGTTAATCCATTCATGCGCGTCACTAATTAGATGACGAGGCATTTGGCTACCTTAAAAGAGTCATAGTTACTCCTGCCGTTTACCCGCGCTTGCTTGAATTTCTTCACGTTGACATTCAGAGCACTGGGCAGAAATCACATCGCGTCAACACCCGTCCCGGGCCATCGCGATGCTTTGTTTTAATTAGACAGTCGGATTCCCCTGGTCCGTGCCAGTTCTGAGTTGACCGTTACATGGCGGTCGATCCGGCTACGCGGCCGACGGCGCGGCGGCCGGACCGCCCGGCGACGGCGAACCGACGCCGGGGCGGACGGCCGGCCGCGACGCGGCCAGCGACCGAAGCTCGGTGGTTCCACGGTCGGCGGACGGCGACGGGCCCGCGACCGCCTCGAGGCTCCCGGTCCGGAGACCGGGCGCACGGGCGACGGCCGGGGTGTCGCCAGCACCGCCTACGCTTCTACGACGACCCGAACCCGATCCGCCACGCTCCTCAGAGCCAATCCTTATCCCGAAGTTACGGATCGGTTTTGCCGACTTCCCTTACCTACATTATTCTATGCGGCTAGAGGCTGCTCACCTCGGAGACCTGCTGCGGATATCGGTACGAACCGACGCGAAGACTCCGCGTGGCCCTCTCTCGAATTTTCAAGGTCCGCGTGGGGGTCACGGACACCGCCGCAACGAGCGGTGCTCTTCGCGCTCGCGTCCCTATCGCCCGGCTAGAGGATTCCAGGGACGTACAACGCTCACAGAGAAAAGAGAACTCTTCCCGGACCCCCCGGCGGCTTCTTCGAGTTCATTCCGGTCGCCCGGACGAGACAAAAGAGCCCCGAACACTAGGGAGCGGTTCCGCGTCGGGTTCCGGAATACGGACCGGATTCCCTCTCGCCCCATGGGCGATTCGAAAACGCCTTCGCCCGTGGTACGAGGATCTCTCCCCGGGCTTAGGATCGACTGACTCTTGGACAACGGCTGTTCACAAGAAACCCTTCTCCACGGCAGCCCCCGAGGGCCCCTCTCGAGTATTTGCTACTACCACCAAGATCTGCACCGACGGCGGCTCCAGGCGGTCTCGCGACCTGCCCTTCGACGCACACCGCCGCGCCATCCTACTCGTCGGGGCTTGCCGGGACCGGCCGCCGCGAGCGACGACCGGCCCCACTGTGCCGCCGACGGCCGAGTATAGGCACGACGCTCCAGCGCCATCCATTTTCAGAGCTAGTTGCTTCGGCAGGTGAGTTGTTACACACTCCTTAGCGGATTCCGACTTCCATGGCCACCGTCCTGCTGTCATCAGCAACCAACGCCTTTCATGGTCTCTGAATACGCGTCGATTTCGGCGCCTTAACTCGGCGTTCGGTTCATCCCGCAGCGCCAGTTCTGCTTACCAAAAATGGCCCACTAAGCGCCTAGGGTTCCGTCGCCGGCTTCGCACGCGGTTCACGCGGTGTACCAGGTAAAGCCGGCGATCTCACCCATTTATAGTTTGAGAATAGGTTGAGGTCGTTTCGGCCCCAATGTCCTCTAATCATTCGCTTTACCGTATGAGACATCCTCCGTGTTACGAGCGTGTTGTTACCGCGCCGTACAGCGCGGAGTCCCACCGGCGTCCTGACGCCCGCGAACGGGCGGGACACATCGGCGCCAGCTATCCTGAGGGAAACTTCGGATGGAACCAGCTACTAGATGGTTCGATTAGTCTTTCGCCCCTATACCCAGCTCAGACGATCGATTTGCACGTCAGAATCGCTGCGGACCTCCATCAGGGTTTCCCCTGACTTCATCCTGGCCAGGCATAGTTCACCATCTTTCGGGTACCAACGTGTGCGCTAAGGGTGCGCCCCCGGACGGCCGAAGCCGACCCGGCGGAGACGCCCCCGGACTGCGGACCAGCGCGACTTTGAACGCCGGTGGGTTCGGTCGCTAGGCCATCGTCCGCACCGTAAACGGTTCACTTTCATTGCGCCAAACGTGGTTTTTCATATGATACACCGTTGACTCGCGCACACGTTAGACTCCTTGGTCCGTGTTTCAAGACGGGTCGGAAAGTAGCCCGAAACTCGTCGCCGACCGACGGGACCCCGCCTGCGACGGGGCCGCGTCGACGGTTCTTGCCGTCGGGCGAGCCGACCAGGAGCACCGGGGTTCGGCGCGAACGGTCACGCCGAGACGCGACCGCCGCGACGAACCGCCACCCGGGCCCTTCGGCCGGCGCCCAACGAGTC
>NW_026083116.1:30000-72500 GCF_020184175.1 Aphis gossypii
AGTGAGCACCCTGATGCCGTATTCTGATCCCCGGCAACAGGGAATTCGCGGCATGCAACCGAAGTCACATGCCGCCCGCGTCCCCGACGCCAGCCCTTTGGCTCGATGTAGGTGTGGTCTACTCACCTAAGCTTTCGACCACCACGGCGCCTCCGGTTGTCCGAACTCTGTTGTTCGCGTCAGCGCCGCCCGCGTCCCCGACGCACGAGTGTCCCCTCAGGACGGCCCCGCATGTGAACCGCTTCTGCCTTCTCACGCCTTGACACTCGTTCAGAGCACATGCGGGGTTTGGCACTCTGGCGCACAGAGTGTCTTGTCCGCCCTGTTTACGGCCCTAATTTGGGCGCTGCATATACGCCGCCTCCTTTGCGAATTTAACTAGTGCCGTAAAGAGTTTCCGACTTGAAACCAATGTCTTCAGATCACACGGCCAAAGATGACCCGCCCTGTGAACTGCCAGTTCAAGATGCGCTCTGTGTGCATTGTGAAGAGCACAGGAAAATAGTACGTGACCGGCATCCTCCGCGTCGTTTTCGCATGCACATATTGGTGAAGGTTGCAGTGAGAAGGCTGCCAACTTTGCCCTGAAATTTCCATGGCCCGTAAGAAATTGTGTTACCTCGTGACCCAGTGCTATGGGTAGTTGTAGTCTGGCCATAACATCAGGGAAGAAACCAAATGTCCATCTGCCTTTTCCCGTACTAGTCCATCTTGACTGCCACTCGTCAAGCAGAGCCTCTCTTTTCGCGCTTAAAGTTCCCAGGCGCAGCTGGGGTGGAAGCAGAGAGGCCTCAGATTTCGCCACTAGCCAACGGATCTCAATGTCGAGTGGCGGCACTCCTGCTATCACCTGTAATGCCTCTGTCGACGTGGTGTTGTATGCACTGGACATGCCCAACAGTGCCCTTCTTTGGATTGTTCCCAATTTTCAGATGGTCTGCTTTAGTGTAGCGCTATGTATCCAAAAACGCGCGCCATAAGAAATTTTTGGCAGAAATACTCCCCGGTATAGGACCATTATATTATCCCTTTTCATTCCCCAACCTGCCCCAAGTGCCCCTCGCAATCTGGAGAATAGTGGTTCGGACGACTTTTTAAGATTGTCAACATGTTGAGCAAAGCTTCTCTTCTGGTCAATCCATAAGCCCAAATATTTTACTTGATCGACCGTCACTATCCTGTCATCACCGAATGACAAAGTGAAACCCGGTGCGAGTGTACCCTTGGTCATCATAGCCGCTGATTTCTTCGCCGAAAAACTCAGGCCTCTTTCATTTGCCCAAACTTGCACTGGACGAAGTGCTGCCTCCGCGCGCTCAACCAGAATGCGACGGTTAGGGCCTGCCACTGATAAGGCAATGTCATCCGCATAAGCCTGGACGGAAACGTGTTCTGCGAAACTAGTGCGTAGGAGTGCTTCCATAGTGACGTTCCACAGGACAGGGCCCAGGATGGAACCCTGAGGGCAGCCTTTTGTAACCCTTACGGATTTGGAGACTCCGCCAATCGTCATGGTTGCCGTACGGCCAGATAGGTACTCCGCGACCAGTCTCCTCATGTGGGGCCTCGCTCCCAGACTGTTCAAGTCCATTTGTAGGGCTGCCCAAGCTAGGTTATCAAATGCCCCGGTAATGTCTAGAAAAACGGTGATGACATATTTTTCAGGCCTCAGGGCGCTCCAGGTAAACAAATTTTGAATTGCGTCCATGGTTGACCTGCCCTTAGTGAAGCCATATTGTTTACCCGAAAGATTTCCAGCTATTTGCTCTTGGAGCCTCTGGTTTATGGCCTTTTCTAGGATCTTCCCCATTACCGGTAAAAGACTCACTGGTCTGTATGATTTGGGCCGACAGACGTCCCTATCGTTACCCTTGATTATGGGAACTACCACAGCTGCCTTCCAGAGGTCAGGAAAACGTGCTTTACGTATGCACATGTTGGTCAGTTCCAGTAATCTCATTGAGAGACGCGGCCATAATACCCGTACGATTTTTCCAGTGATACCATCTTTCCCTGGCGCTCTTTCTGGCGATATGGCCCACGCAAATTCTTTAATGTTTCGTTCATCAAACTCCCGCAAGTCACAGGTTGTCCTTTCTTGCTCTATCGGTTCCTGCGCTTGCGGGTCGTTTGGTATGAGGGTGTTTAGAAGTAGTTCGACCGACTCATCGATGCTGTGGCACTGAACACCATTTGGTTTCATCATCATCCCTAGAGAAGTACCTTTTTTGCTGCCATTTTTCAGCCATCTGTACAACTTCCCCCACGGTTGCGTACCTTCCAGCGTACAGAAATTTCGCCACGACACTATCTTGCTCTTGCGTAAGAGCGAAGTGTATATATTTCGCGCAGTGTTGTACGATCGACGGTCCCCAGAGTTAATCCGTCTTCTCGCAGTTGCCCTTACTACTTTTCTCGCGGCGTGCAGCTCGCTGTTCCACCACGGTGGGGTGATCTTTTTCCGTCGTCTAGATCTTGTTGCGTATAGTACGGCAGCTGCGGATACATCGTCCTCGATGTCCCTGGCAAACCGATCGAGATCTGGATGTTCAGAAGCTCGTAATTCGTCCAAGGCCTCGTACGCCTGTCTGAGCCGTGCGTAGTTACATTTCTGCAAAACGAACCTCGATTCCCTGTGAATGAAGATCCTGCGCTTAAGCTCTACGGAGAATCTAAGAAGTTGGTGGTCACTTGATGTTGCGCCTGGCTCGATAGACCATCCGGTTAATTTTGATCTTGTCGATCGGTCCACTAGGGTGACGTCAATGTTCGTACGCCCCCTGGGGCCATGGAAAGTGGTGTGTGGGCTGCGCACGTTGGCAATTTCCAGGGCGTGTGCATCAATGAACGTAGCCAGTGCCTCGCCTCTGGCATCGCTTATACGGCTAAACCACCTCTTGTGAAAAGCGTTCGCATCTAGGGATATCAGCACTTTATCCGTTATATTCGATATCAGTAATTCCAGAGCCGCTACGTGGATCGCCGTTGGTACCCTGTATTTGAAATAGCCGCTGATGAGGGTGACCAGACCATCATCACCGCAGTCCAGGTCAATGGAGACGAAGTTTTCAGTGGCCTCAACGTCCCTGGCCGCAACCACCAGGTCTTGGTTGAAAACAATAATCGCCGCGCCGTAATCCCTGTATTTTGGGGCGCCTCTGCGACATGAGCCTTTAGAAAGATAGCACCTAATGGGGGCTACTTCAAAACCAGAGAGCTTCCCTCTGTTCGTGTAGGGCTCTTGAACCAGGGCTATGTCCACACCTTCCTCCTGGCAATAGGCCAACAACTGGTCGCTGACCGCTGAGGCTCGGCTCATGTTAAGTTGCACGATTTTGAGGGAGGAGATACTCATTTGGAAGTGCCGTAGTCGGTCCTCCTAACTCGGCCAATTAGGACCGCTGTTCTTGAGGAGCAGGTCTTATCCCTAGCATTGTGTTTGCCTCTGCAGTTTGCGCAGGTAGGGTCGGCCTCTGCAGCGGGACAGTCCGCAGCCTTGTGGCCCTTGCGGCTACAGTGCGCGCACACGCAGTCTTTCTCATTGCACTTAGCCGCCGGGTGTCCATACCTTAGACACAGGTGGCATTGGGTGACTTCTTCGTATGGGCTTGTGCTGCATCTCATGAAGCCTTGATAGATGGTGGTATTCTCAAATTTCCCATAGAATGTTGGGTTTACTTCCACAACCCAATTTGTAACGGCTCTGTCCCTAGGGCCGGTCTTGAACACGGGCTTGATCACCTCCTCAAAAGTGTCCTCACTGATGCCCAGCTCCGGGTTTTGCGCAAGAATGTCCCTCTGGTTCAGCAACGTGTCCGAGCACACGCCTTTCACTATCACTCTGGGCCACCTGAGGCTGTCTGCCTGTAGAAGCGATGGACAGACTTTGGACAGATGCTTCAGGACATCAGACGTCTCCTTGTCCGTCGGTTTCAGGATTGTTTTGCCAGTTTTGGTCGTCACCATCTGGCACTTCGGCCGGGCATTTTTCGCAACCACCTGTGTCCAGATCATCTCCCGTACGTCCTTTGCCGACTTTCCGGGGGACTCTTTCAATATGAACGCTGGCTCGTGGTCTTCGTTCCTTGCCTCCTTTATCCTATTGTTCCTTTTCTCCGCCCTCGACCTGGATCGGTCAGGCTTTCGGTCTATGGTTCCCTTAGCCGTCGCTGAAGCGTATGAGGGTGCCTCCTTCGAGTCTGACTGCTTATCAGGTGGATTTTCTATCCCCTTTTCTGCCGCTTCAAGGGCCCTTGTCGCCTCTTTCTCGGCATACCTGGCCACTACTGCCTCCAGGGTTTGCTCGTGCGCCGCCTCACGTAGCCGGAGCTCCGCCCCGAATTGCGCAACTGCTGCCGAGACACAGATCTCCGAGGATCTCCTGGCCTCCTCGAGCTGACTCTGGCACTTCAGGTTGGCCATAACCAAATCATGTACAGCAGTGTCCAACTTGGTTAGCATTTCGAACATGTTTCTCTGCATCTCCACGGTCATGCACGTTTTCTTGGTGGCCTGTATTTCAATGGTGTGTCGGATCCACTTGATGGCGTCCCTTGCGTCAGGGGCCGGGTTTGGGGAATCCTTGGATTTCTTAGCTACCGGCGATCCTCCTTGAGAAACTGGCGATCTCTGCACCGTAGGAGGCGTGCCACTCAAATCAGTATCCATGTTTTCGCTTTCCCTGTCCGCCATTGAGGGGTGGTTTTGAGGGGAAGGGATCGAAACCCCGAATTTCCCCGTGGGGGGGTGGGTCCTGGTGACCTTCCGGACCGATTTCCCTGAAAAGGTACAAAAGCCCCGGGGGGGTGGGGGAGGTGCTTTGGTTCCCTATTGGGGGGAACTATACTATGCCCCTAATGTAGCCGATAGCACTTGGGCCGGGGTCTCTGGGTTGAATTCCCAACGAGATATGGGCGCTCGAAAATAAATAAGGGGGAAGAACTGCTCGGAATTGATAACAGCACTATCTTAGGGAAGAACTGCCCGAATATGATAATAACATATACTCTACTGACCTTGACAGGAATAGTACACCGTGCAGCCGTGGTCGGTCCGCTGATGCAGACCTAAGGCCTACAACTATATGTTCGGCCGAAGAAACGGGCGGCCGTGTTAACCTTATGGGGAAAAACTTAGGCGTTCCCCACTTGGTGGATTTTGGACAGACCGACTCAAAATCGACACCGGTCTGTTCGCGCACTTTTTAGACACCTTTGGAAACTAAAAACGCAAAAAACGGTTCAAAACTACCGAAGATATGGCTTCCGCAAAGAAAATCCGCGAGAGGGCGCCCCTCGGAGCGAGACAAACCGTAGCAACGCACGTCAACACTACGCCGCAGTCGAAACGGCACTAGTAGTAGATAGGGACAATAATAAAGTATCCACCTTCCGACTTAGCCTATGGCTATTGGTCGTTACTAGCAAAACCACAACCCCAGCGAGTCCAACTCCAGAGGCCCAAGATGTTGTTGGGACTCAGTGTCGGGGCACGAACCCTTCGGCCGTGGGGCTCCCCGACCCCGCTGTACGGGTTTTTGACCGAATCTGGTATTTAAACGCAGACCCGATCTCACCCCCGGTCGGTGAAACTCAGGTAACGTGGGGTCGTCATGCCCATCCCAGATTTCTGGGCCTTGCGCAGATGTAGTTCCGCTACTGGATCGGTCCCGGGTTTCGTTGCCTTTCTTCGACCCTTCTATCTTCTTTGGCCGATAGATATGATTTCGCGAAAACTGAGAGTGCCTCCCATGCTCTTCTGTGGAGTGTGTATTGCCTATTTTCGGGTGGCCATGGGAATCCTATTTCTTCTATTGTATTCTTTAGTCTTGTCCTTTCCTGTTCTGCCATCGGGCAGTCCTGGAGCACATGTTGAGCTGTTTCCTCTGGATGCCCGCATAGGCATGTGGGGTCCTCAACCAGTTTGAAGCTCGCGAGTTTGCCGTTGAAGTCGCCGTGACCGGAGATGATTTGCGTTACGTAATGATCAATTGTCAATGGGGTAATCGTTCTGGTACGCACATCTGGCAGGAAACTGTATGTCCATCTGCCCTTCTCTGAGTCTGTCCATAGTGACTGCCATTCCTGCAGACAAATTTCCTCCGCTTCTTTCCGTGCCATTCCACTTTCTATGTTTATTTTCATCTCGATCATGAGTTTTATCGGGGGTGCGCCCGCTATGACCTGTAAGGCTCTCGTTGATGTAGTCCTATAAGCTCCAGTTACAGCTAGTAGCGCCCTGCGCTGGGCACTTTCTAGTTTCGTTTTTGTTCTTGAGTTGGTACTCGGGTACCAGGTCCGGGCCCCATACGTTATTCTGGGTAAATATACCGATTTGTATAGTATCATAGCCAGGGCAGATGATACGCCCCACTTGGATCTTCGAAGTCCTTTTAATCTCGAGAACATGTCGATGCTGGAGTCTAGGAGTTGCATTGCGTGACCGTTAAAGGTCAGTCCCGCGCCCAGTTGTAGACCGAGGTATTTAGTGGTGTCGACAGATCTTATTCTCTGGTCTCCCATTCTGACTGTGAATCCCGGAACGAGACCGCCCCTCAGTGGCACACACACAGACTTTTCCTTAGAGAACGTTAGGCCGCGTTTTTCGGCCCAGGCGGTAACCCTGTCTAATGCTTCCTCAGTTTTACGTATTGTTGCTTTCCTGGTATTGCCAGCCGTGAGGAGTGCAATATCATCTGCATAGGCGACTATGTGGGTGCCATCTGGAAGGGTGCTCTTTAACAATGGATCCATTGTAATGTTCCATAGCCGTGGGCCGAACTTGGATCCCTGGGGGCATCCTCTAGTCAGCTTTATGGTCTGGCTGATGCTACCAATCTTGTAAGTGGCCGTTCTTTCTCTAAGATAGTCGATTGTCAATGTAGCTAGCCTTTGGTCACAGCCGAGTGTTACCATGTCCTCTACCAGCGTGGGCCACCTAACATTGTCGAAGGCGCCACTGATGTCTAGAAAGCAACCCAGAACATACTTTATATTATCATAATTCCTTGTCCAGCTTTCCACATAATTCAGCGCTGTGCCGGTCCCTTTATTCGGTCTGAAGCCATGTTGGTTTGGGTTTAATTTATTTCCTATGTCGATTTCCAGTAAGTTACATATGACTTCCTCCATTATTTTTCCTAGTACCGGAAGGAGGCTGACCGGTCTATAGCTTTTTGGCTTCATAGGGTCCTTGTTCTTACCTTTTATAATTATCACGACTGCTGCGTGCTTCCAGCAATTTGGGAAGGTTACTTTTTCCAGGCACTCATTTACCAGTCTGTGAAAGTCCTCTTTTATAACTGGCCAGGCAGCTTTTATTATTTTAGCCGTTATTCCGTCTGAACCTGGGGCACGGTTTTTCTGTTTCCAAACTATCTGTCTGAGCTCTTCCATATTGATGCTTAGTGTATGCGGAGGGTTTTGTCTAGGTAAGGGCTCTGGGGAGAGGTCGTCCTCCGAATATGGGATGAGCTCGTTCACTAATAGATTTATCGTTTCCGGTATGTCTCTCGTATACGTGCCGTCTTGGCGTGCCAATACTGTAGGGATTTTTGGGGGTTGTCCACCCTTAATCAGCCATTTGGTAAGCTTACCCCAAACCTTGCTGCCGCTTAAGGGGTCTTGTACAAACTTTTTCCATATGTCCTTCTTCGCTTTCCGTATGTTTGCCACATGTAAGTTTCTAGCATCTTTAAAGGCCCTTATTTTTTCTGGTGTCTTTTCGTTTAGCATTTGCCTTTTGGCCCTGTTGACCTCTAACTTGGAAGCTGCAACAATGTCGTTCCACCACGGGGGTTTTGAGGGCTTGTGTCTACCTTGCTTAGGTAAGACCTGTTTGCAAGCTTCCGCGATGCCGTCTGTGAGGCGTTTTGCGTCATAGTCTGGTGAGCCGATCGGTGGTCGCTCCTGTAACTTTAGTTTGATCGCATTCTGCAGTCTGGCTACATCGAGTTTTTTGTCTTTGAATCTTTTGTCACATGATGCCGTGACCATGGTAACCTCATCCCTTAGAGTGAACGTTATCAGGGAGTGGTCGCTTGAGGTTTCCGAGTCTGTCATTGCCCAGTCCATGATTATGCCCGTCAGTTCCCGAGAGAGAGTAACATCTACGTTACTATGTCCTCTTGCGCCATGGAAGGACCAGCCTGAGTTCGGTCTGTTTTCTACGCTTAGGTTAAGGGAGGCTATCATACGCTCCACTAACCGGCCTTTGTCATTCCTCCTGTTATCGTGCCACCACGGGGAGTAGGCATTTACGTCTGCGCCTTTAATCACCCTTTTGGAGAGGTGACGATCGATATCAATAATTTCTTGGACGAAGACCGACGTGTCTCTTCGGAACTGAAAATAGCTGGACACAATGTCGATCGAGGCCTGGCCTGGGTAAGACAAGCTGATTACCACTGTATGTTCTGTTGTTAGATTAAGTCTTTGTATCATGTCCAGCCGATCATTGAATACCACTATGGCAGCCCATACACCATGCAGCTCATTCGTCGTGGATTTGGCAATTCGTGTAGTGTCGTTTTCTAAGTCTACTAATACTCCGAATCTCGTGTATGGCTCCTGTATAATGGCCACGTCCACATTATTTTTGATACAGTATGTGTAAAATTCGGATGACACCGCCAGGGATCTAGCCATGTTTAATTGCGCTACTTTTAGCTTTATATTAATCATTATTTGAGGGAGTTGGTTGTGTTCCGTAGTCCGTTATACGTTGGACAGCTATAATTCTCTGGGCCCACGACTTACAGTCCTTGCCCATTGTGGTGTGTCTACCACCGCAGTGTGCGCACGTTGGTGCATCTCCCTTATTGTTGCATTTTTCTTTATCGTGTCCTGTTGTGGCGCAGTGATGGCATTTTATGTCATTTGTACAGTTCTTGGTTGTATGATCGACTGCTAGGCATCTCCTGCAGTGTGGTGCAGTCACAAATGGTCTCGGGAAGGTGGAAATTAATCCGATAAATGTGCGTTTATTAAGCATAGCACTGTAGACTTTTGGCGAGACTTCCACCACCCAGTCCACCACCTGTCGGTTTCTGGGACCGCATTTAAACAATGGTTTAACGTCATCCTTTGACTCCGGTTTCAAATTCGGGTTCTGATCCATTATTGCGTCAGCTATGAATTCTGCCGAGTAATCCGCCGGTATGTTTTTTATTTTGACTTTGGGTTTCCTATTACCTTCCTCTATTACATTGAATCCGTCTTTACCACTCATGTTCTTGATAGCTCTCATAGTGTCCGTGTCAGTAGAAACTAGTAAAATATCTCCGTTCTGAAGCTTCTTAGCGCTATCAACTCTAGGTTTTTCCAACACCAGTTTTATCGATTTCCAAAGTGATGCCATATCATTTGTACCCCTGACTCTGAGAGTGGGCTTGACTGGCGCCTTCTTCGCCTTATCGAGTCTATCTTTATCTGCCTTAGCTTTAGTGCTTGTATTTTTCGGTTTAGGCTTTCCGATCGGTGGATACTCTTCTGGACCTCTATTTACTTTTTCAGCTGGGGGGATCTGCCTTTCTGGACCAGTATATTTAGTGCTCTCGGTGACCTGAGCATATGTGCGATTTAAATTATCCGTGGTAAGGCCAGTGGTTGATAGTTCTCCTAATTGCACGTGGAGTTCATTTATCATATACTTTGCCTGATGGAGCTCCTTCGTTGTATGCTTGTTGATACCAATGATTTCCACGGCTTCTAGGGCTATCTTTTTGGTGTTCACCAGAATATCCGTCAGAAAATCCTCCATACCGGAAGCCCATTTCTTGCCGATCTTAGTGGCTGCAGTCATGTCAGCCAGGTATGTTCTTATGTTGCTCAGCGTATAGTCAACATTGTTTAGAGCGGTCTCTATGGCTTGAGTGGGTATATTATTTTCTTTTTCCGGACTGCCGGTTTTGAATCGCTTTGGATTTCCGTTCATCGGATCAGCCTGTGTCTCAGTGTCTGTATCCATGTCAATTATGCTCTCGTCATTTAAGTCGCCATTACCACCTCGTAGCCGGAGGGGAACGTTGTCGTATTGAGTAGTCAAGTTTTTAGTCGGAAAGGGTACGAGCGTGGCCGGTGTTTGGCCGTTGTCTGATTCGTTGGCTATTCTAGCCGGTGTCGTTGTTGTGGGACCACCACTTCGCTCGCCCTTGCACGGTAGAGATGGGGACGGCGGGGCTACGGGCACCGACCCAACTACCTCTGTGAGATCCGACTTCACTGAGGCGGTAACAATTATGCGGTTTACCAGACCTGACATATTGTGTTTTGGAAGGTTTACTCCTTGCATTTTATACCTGCTGCCAGGTTCCGGGTGTTGAGCCCTGATCCCTCCGGCTCGCAGCGGGCTCGACCGCGAGTTGCGTCCTGTTTATAGCCTGCTAGGGGTATAGCCAAATCTGTTCCTGGCTCCTACGACCGGAGATGCCAACCTCCGGAAGTCCAATCCTGAAGACCTCTTAGCGCCGAACAGCTTGTTCGGTCGGGCGGGGTCGGCACGTCAAGGCGGGCCTTCATCGACCCCGAGTAGATAGGGACATAGAGTTCCAAAAGTGGACTAGGTCCTACACTCCGCAGATTAGGTATGTGAGCCGAAGCTCGTCCCCCAATAAGCAGAGGCACTTCCCTTTCCTTTCGGTCGGGGAAGCATCGCCAAATGAGATCAGCCTAGAACTAGGCCTTTCACCGATTTGGCCCGGAGAGTTTTTACACCCCTCGGGCTTTACCGGGTTTTCATTCGGCTTCCAGTTTAGTGTTGAGATGTATCATTTCTCTTTACCGACCACTGGTAAGGCCGCGGCACTATCCAACCCGCTGCTTAATATGGTTTAAGCAACCGCCAGGTGATATACTCCCACCGGCAGAGTGACTAGGTTCCCGGGAGAATACTCACCGTTAACTTTCGTCTGATCAGCATTCGATCAATAACCACATCGTCAGATAAATCCGACAGCCACTACGAATCCGATCCCAGACGTCCGCGCCGGGTTTTACCCCGACACTTGGATCCAGACGTCGTTCCCGCAGTACTTATCCTCAATTGTAAGATTGAGCGTCTAAAGTGCGACGTTTCGGCCAGCGGTCCATCGTAGCCTTGAGCTAGGACATTGCCTCCCTTCTATTTACTTTTTACAGATACTAGAGGGCTAGAGGTCGGCCCATTACGCCGCGCTCGCGGGTAACGCGGTGGTCGCGACCCCTCATTTGTTATTTTACAATAGAGTGAGTACTCTATTCTCCCCGCCCCGCCGGCGTCTACAGGTCCGTAGGACCGTGCATCATCCACGCGCCCCAGGCGCACCTAGTGTAAACACGTAGGCCACTGGATGAGTGTCCACGGTACTTTCCCCTAAAGGTAGTTTCCGCAGATCTCTTTCCATCAAAATCCATCAACACCGCACCCCAGCATCCCTGATGCCTACTCGTCTCATTGGAGCGAGTCACGGCCGCCGGGAAACGCAGACATCACCCCGTGGAGTTTATCCCACGATTCCCCGTCACCGAACTTTCGCCACCGCCACACGTCCCGGACGCCCTCAGCTCTTTCGAGCGTGAGTCTATACCTCATCCAATGGGCGGCCAGCTACATGACCACGAGAAACCGAAGCCCCCCGCATGAAGAGACGGAACTCCTTCCAGAGCTCCGGCGATCCCACGAGGAAACTCAGCTGACATGGCCACGGCTGCCCACCCACCTCCGCTAGGTCTCTCAGTGCCTTTCTAGTGTCCGCAAGCGCTTCACACTCGAACACGACATGTTCTGTCGTGTCCAGGTTTCCACACTGCTGACATTCGTCCGTCTCTGACTCAGAGAAGCGGTGTAGGTAAGCCATGAACCCCCCGTGTCCCGTTAAGAACTGGGATGATTCATGGTCTACTTCCAACCAGCTACACTTCAACCTTTCTTTCACTGATGGGAAATAGCTATATGTGAATCTACCCTTCTCACTAGCCTCCCACCGTGTTTGCCATTCGGCAATCCCTACCTCCTCTATATCCCTGACCTGCTCCCTCCCGAGCCCGGTCCTCCTACTCCTAGCCAAACGACCCCATTGTCTCGCGACCAGGTCCAGGGGAAGCACCCCGGCGAGGACTGGCAGAGCCTCCGTACTCGTCGTACGGTAAGCCCCCGTCACCGCCAGAAGCGCCTTCCTCTGGGCACCCAGAAGGAGACGTTTCATCATCCGATCGTTGACGGTTTCACCCCACCAACCGCGGCCCCAAACCATTCTAGGCACAAATACACCGAGGTATAGTCTGCGCGTCGTCCGGCCACTAAGACCCCAAGTTGAGGCTACTATCCGCCTGATCCTCTGAAACATTGGAGCCGCCTTCCCGCTACTCTCCTTACGTGGTTCCTAAAGCTCCACCTATCGTCCAAAGTGACGCCGAGATAATCCATCTCTGTCACTTCCGCTAACCTCTTCCCGTCCATCCTAACTTGTGTAAGGCGGAACTAGCCTCCCCTTCAAGCACATGACTTTCGTCTTTGCACTTGAGAAAGAAAGTTTCATTCCACCCGCCCAGGCTCCTGCTCTTTTCAGCTTTTCCTCTGTCTTCCGGATCACCTCCGCTCTAGTCCGGCCGGCTATCATCAGCAACGCGTCATCCGCGTAACCAATAGATAGTTCTCCTTCCGATTCATCAAGGCTCAGTAAAGAGTCCATCAGAATGTTCCAGAGAGTTCCGGTCCGAATTGAGAGCCTTGGGGACAACCCTTCGACAGTCTAATCTCGCTTCTCCCCCCGGCACAGTGATGCTGGCGTATCGACCCCCCAGATAACTACGGGTCAGTTCACAAATTCTACTCGTCGCTCCCAACCTCTTCATGTGATGCAATATTGCCGGCCACCAAGCGTTGTCGAACGCCCCGGAAATGTCCAAGAACACCCCGAGGACGTACTTTTCCGTTCGGCTTTCGGTCCATTCCCTCATCCTCAATATTGCATCTGTGGTACTTCTATTCGCCCTAAAACCATATTGATTTTCGCTCATACTTGGACCGATCTTCTCCCTCAGTCTAAGACAAATAAGATACTCCAGAGCTTTTGACAGCACCGGGAGTAAACTTATCGGCCTGTATGACTTTGGGTCAGACTTGTCCTTGTCACGATTTTTCAATAGGGGGACCACCACCGCTTTTTTCCATCCGCTCGGGAAGCGTGCTTTTCTCCAACACTCATTGAAAAGAGCGGTCACTATTTCCGCTATCACCGGATACGCTACACGGAGAATTCTGGCTGTTATACCATCTTCCCCCGGAGCTTTATCCCTTCCCATTCGCCAAATTGCCTTCTTTACCTCCTCTAGAGAAATTCCTCTAGATGGTTGCTTTCCGACTCTTCGCCCCAGTCCGTCTCTTCGGATCCACCGATTTCCACGCCAGTCTCCTCTCGGATTCTTTTGTGTTCTTCGGTTTCACCTTCGATCGAGTCTGGAGGTATTAGCGTTTTCAGCAGTAAATCCAGAGTGTCCGTTAGACCCACTGTGCTTTCACCACCCCCCTTGCGGAGGGTCGCTAGAACACCTCGTGAGTCCGTGTTCGCTCCTTCCTTACACCATCTATAGGCGGACCCCCATGGCTTTTCGTTACCCTCTTCGGTAGTAAACTTTCGCCAGGTTCTCGTCTGCTCTTTTCTCCTTCCTGCCGTATACTTATTCCTTTCTCTCCGGTAGACCTCTTCCAATGCGGCTGTCCTTTCCTCGCTTCCCAAGGCCCAAGATTTGCCAATTTTCCGTCTTATCCGCTTGACTATACGCCGCTGAGTATCAAGGGTCTCCGTGAACCACGAAGGAACCCCGACCTCTCGCGGTTTTATCATCGGCATCGACTTTTTACAGGCTTCACTCAGTGCCTTGGTTAGGTAATCCGCTCTGGAATGTATATCCTGCTCCAGCCATGTGGATTGGCCGTTGAACAGCTTCTCCGCAAGCCTTTGTCGGAAGACATTCCAGTCGGCTTTCCGGACATTGAACCTTTTTCTTTCCTGTTTTTCTATCTCTCCCTCCTCTATTTCATCGTATCCGAATGTGATTAGTCTGTGATCACTGGTCACCGCGTTCTCATGCACTTTCCATCCACTGATGGAAGCGGCAACTCTCACCGACGCAAGCGTCAGATCAAGTATCGCCGATCCCATACTAGTTTGGAAGGTCGGTACAGAGCCCTCGTTGCAACAGATTGTTTCACTCGACATAATCATATCTTCTACCCTCTCACCCCTACCGTCCGTATGTGTGTCATTCCAAAGTGTAGATCTCGCATTGAAGTCGCCTCCAATGAGCCAGTCCGCACCCCCCAGATCCCGATCACCGACTCCAGTCTTTCGACATGGACGTCGGTTTCCTCGGAAAATTGGAAGTACGTACTACCCACATAGAGACTTTTGTCCCCGCTGCGGATTTCCACTATCAACACGTGAGTCCCGCTAAACTGCGTTATTAGCGTTGCGCCCAATGAAGGGTTTACCACCAATACCGCCGCCGCTGGTTTCTCACCCGGTGAGTTGCCCGTTATGAAACGAAGGGGAAATCTACCAAGACTGGCAAACGTCCCACTTCCCGTCACAAAAGGTTCCTGGATTAACACAACATCCAGACCTCGTTCCCTAATCTCGGACAGCAGGTCATCTGTTGCCAGTTTCCCCCGCCCCAGATTTACCTGCCCTACTCTTACACCGACCATTTGAATTTCCGGGCCTCCCGCCGGAAATTCACCTCCCACGTTCGACACTTCGCAGTATCACCCGAGACATGGTCACAAGCCCAGCCACTAGCGGCACAACTCGTGCACTCGTTGCAACTCGTTTTGCAACCGTCTTTTCAGCCGCCAGAGGAAGTTCTGCCGCTACCATCCCCTCTTTCGAGGTAGAGGCCTTGGCAACCGTTTCACCTTTTCCAGATGGAACCGGACCCTCACTCGTTTTCTTCTTTTCACTCTTCTTCTTTTTCTTTTTCTTCACCTTTCCCTCTTGTTTCCCTTCACTCGCCTTTCTCTCCTCCTCTTTCTCGGCTTGTATCTCTGCGATTACCCTTTCAATCGCGTCACACCAACCCTTGTGAAGTTTCCCATGGTCGTTTCCGACACCAAGGACTCTCCCCCACGTGCAGCTCCGGTCATTACCGGGGTTCTATCAGAGACCGTCTGATGAGAACGCTGTGTCTGGCCTCAATCAACCTTCCCTGGATCATCATTTGCGCATAGACGAGCTCGTCTATAACGTTCATGAAGCCAGTTCTGGTCTTTTTGAAAGCCTCTTCCCTCGCTTTCGTCATAGACGACGCCTTCTCCGTTTTCATTGCCATGATTAAACGGAGAAGTTCATCAGACAACTCCCTCCCACGGCGACCGAGGATGCAGGTATAATCCCGCAACTCCACGGTGTCCACTATGGACCCGGCACCGTAGGTGAATTTTCTACTACGCCCTCACCCTCCTCCTCGTCCTTTGTCTTTATTGGATTTCTTGGGAGTTTCATCTCCCATCAATCCCGTAAAGACGAAGGGCGCTCCCTCTCTCACATCTCCCAACTGTCCGGTTTTTCCTTTCCCATTTCCATTTTCTCCTGTTTTTTCCGTTCCACTTTCATTCCTCCCTACAACACAAATTTTATTTAATTTTTCCATAGAGTTCCCACGAGTTAGGACGATCTATAAAGTCCATCATGTCACTGCGCCTCTCTGACATGATAAGGTATTACCCCAGCCCTTCCCAGGGGGGTGGGGGATCCCTATGAGCACGGTATATTACCCTCCTCCGTGCCAACCTAATTCTCATAGCTAAGTACCTGAGCTTAGGAGGTATCTAGAAAGTCCAATCAAGGACCCTCTGTGCCCTGTTTGTCCGCAAGGCAGATCCGATGCAGGACCCCTCAGTTATCTGGCTGTTTACACGTTTTCAACGATCAGTCAGGCCGAGCGCGTCTGCCCCCCCAACTATCCAAAGTCAGGGCCGCTTTTGACCCCAAACAAGTGAATGTCCGGGGTCAACCCCCCTCGTCAACATTTTAATGTAACCGAGGGTTCTCTGACTTTCCCACGTTAGCGGGTAAAGTCACCCGGGAAGCTAGAGTTACCCGGTATTTTTCCCTGGAGGTGTCTTTCTAAGTTGCAAGTGGCACCTCCGGGTCTAAGGCATTTTCAGCTACCTCAGAACCTGGGGCGACCATTTAAGGTAACTTCCAGTTTAACCAGTCCTTTTGGGGAGAGGTCCGCAGATGCATTATCTGGTCTAATGCCCGATTCTGGGCCCGTCATTGCGAAAGTAGCAAAGCCGTTGTTGTCGGCCGAAGCCATCCTCATGGTTGAACCATGATTTAATCCATCGGAGCGTGTCCATATATATTCATGGTAATACTTGTAAAGTATCCCGGGCCGGCCTAGGCATCGGTTTCATCCCGAGCCCTTCGCCTTCGCAGCCGAGACGCCAGCCAAAAAACGCAAGCCGATGCCCGCGCTCGAACCCCGATCGAGTCATGTCAAGACCGGGGCTAGGTCGACCGGAGAAACCGCCCACGCGCACGACCGGTAGATCAGCTGACCTAAGTCAGAAAATCCTAAGTCGGCGCGTAACGGCCCTCCGATCGGCGACAAGAGAAAAACCCGACGCTACGCCCCCAGAAGGGGACGCAACGCCGGGTATATCCCGTCTGCGCAGACAACAGCCGCGTAATCGATCGACGCCCCGGAAGCGTCGACGAATACGAACCGGCCCGGACACGCACGTCTGCGCTCTGACCCGGCCAGCGGCGATCGGGGTACCCGCTAGAGGTCCGCGACGCCGCTTACGGTCGTTTCACTTTTGGAATCTGATCGAGTATTTGCTATTTCAATTTCCTATTACAAGGTTCGCTTGGCCGGGCGGCCGCTGGACTGAAATCCGCGCGTACCGCCCGCCTTTGTGCGACAAGCATATGATAATTCAGTAGTTTACCGTCAGAAAACAACAGCTTCGGACGCATAGCTGACGACCGCGTACGATCGAAAGCCGATGGTGGAAACGCGTGCTTTAGCCGCAAACGACCCAGAACCGTTTACCGATTTGGGACGAGTGCGTGGACATCTATCGCTACGAGGAAGCAGCACGCATGATACGGGCGCGGTTCCAAACGCGCCCGCAGCGAAAAACCACAGGTGTATAGTCGGGAGCGCTCGAGAAAACCGCCGCGGACGGTATCAAGAGCGTCCCCTCGCCGGGCACCTGCGCCCCCGTCCATGCAATGACGAGGGCGCCTGGTGTAATCGGCCGAACGCCCGTCCCGCGACCGCGTGAGCGCGGCCGCGATCCGGCAAGACTCGGCGGGCGGAAAGACTTACGCGGGACGACCGAAGGCCGCCGCGCGGGTCGAACCACCCGCCTAACACCCTCTAACGAGACCAGGTCCGAACATCAAAGAGGACGCTGCACCTCAGCAGCCACTCAAGATGAACGGGTGGCCGAGCAGAACGGCGCGACACCCGAAGATGCCGCGCCGCCCGTCCGATCAAACGTACCGGAGACAAGGACCGCACCGGCATAAAACCGGCGTAGCACACTCCAACGAAACCTGGCTGTGGTTTCGCTAGAGTAGATAGGGACATCGGTCTCCAGGTTTTGGCTCGCGCCTACCTCCTTCCGTCCGCGCCTTAGCGCTGGGCGCTACTAACGGGCGAGAAGTGGCTCTAGGCTACCGGTATTTTACCCCCGATAGTCTAGGGTCTTCTGAGGAACACCAGCACCGGGCCCGAAGGCCCGTACCTATCTTGAGGCCCGGGACGACTCAGCGAAGTGCCGCCTGGGTTCCGTGCCTCTCACCAGGTGCGGTGGGTTTGTTACTATCTAGCGCTTGTCCCACAACCACCACGTTCCAGCCGAGGTAGGCTCCTCAACCTTGAGGGGCAATGTATTCCGGATGCGGCGGGCCGCACCGGTACACAAAGGGGCTCCCCTCTCCCGTGGCACTGACTGGGTTTACGGTTGATGTCAGTAGATCAACCCGGGGCTGTTGCCCCTCCCACTATTCTAGCTCCCCAGCCGGCTAGTGGTGGGCCTTGAGGCGGAGATTGAGCCGACGCCTAGACGCCAACCCAGGGTCCCCGCCAACCCTTTCCGTCGCCTATGACGGACCTACCTAACCCATTAGCCTAACCTGTCCGAGAGTCTCTTGGCCTCGATGGCCTCCCTAGCAAAGCGGCGCAGAGCACTGTAGTTCGACCTAGTGTCCAGAAACACCTCAGTCGGACACGGCCAAGCGTCCTCGCCTATAAGCCTGATGACCCGACTCCTCTCAGCAGAGAGAGCCGGGCACCTGTAGAGCACGTGGTCCACCGTCTCGTCTTCAGTGCCACACCTACATCCGCCAGTTCCCCGCAGAGCAAAGGACGTCAACTTGGCGTTGAAATCTCCATGCCCAGTGATGAACTGGCACACATAGTGGTCCACCTCGAGAGGGAGTTCCAGTCTCCTCCTGATGTTGGATATCATCGAGTGGGTCCAACGACCCTTCTCGCTGACGTCCCACCTGTCCTGCCAGATGTCCAGAAGCCTATCCCTGACCCTCATCCCTCATCTCCTCCTCCGAGATTTGGCCAGCTTTCCTTTTGGTCCTAACCACATGCCATCGAATTTCCAAGTCCAGAGGCATCTGCCCAGCAACGACCTGCAACGCATCCGTTGAAGTCGTTCTGTATGCCCCTGTAAGAGAGAGAAGGGCTCTCCTCTGCTTACTACCTAGGAGTTTTATCGCCCTGGACGTAAGGACTCCCCCAGACCAGATCTCCGCAGCATACGTGATACGGGGCAGGAAGACTGCCCTGTATACTACGGCGGAGGTGGACTGCCGAAGACCCCAGTCGCGCGACGAAGCAGCCCTGAGCCTACTGTACAAAGAATCGGACTTTCCGGCCACTTGACTGACGTGCGCCCAGAAATTTCGCCTACTGTCCAGCTCAACACCCAGATACCTAACTGAACAAACGGCCACGATGTCCTCCGTCCCGAAAGGAACGGTGAACCCTGGCCGTAGTCCTCCTTTCAGAGGGATCGCTTGAGACTTACTAGCCGAGAAGGTCAGACCTCTCTGGCTCGCCCAGTCGCTCAAGGCGCCGAGCGTTGCTCTCGCTTTCCCTTCCCTTGAATTTCCACAAGATCGGAGCCCGCGATAAGAACCGCCAGGTCATCCGCATACGCGATTAGCTTAACCCTATCGTCATCGTTGGTGACCAACGCCCTATCCATAGATAAGTTCCACAGACTTGGCCCTAACTGTGAGCCTTGAGGGCAGCCTCTGGTGAGATCCGCGAAAGCTGTCGCTCCCTCCACCGAGAGCACCGCCCTTCTGCCCGTCAAATAACTCTGTATGATAGACCTTGTGGCATCCGATGCCCCTAGATCCATCATGTCCCTAATAAGAACGTTCCATCTCAGGTTGTCGAAGGCTCCTGAGATGTCCAGGAAAATACCTACTACCATGTCCTCACTGTTGTCCACCCAATCCAGACACGATTTGATCGCACTGATTGTGGACTTGCCTGCCCTAAAACCATGTTGCTGCCGCTGAAAGAGCGCCCCCCGTTTCCGCCTCCAGTCTGTCCACCACCAGTCGCTCCAGCACTTTTGACGGTACCGAAAGCAGACTAACCGGTCTATATGACTTCGGCAGACTCGGGTCCCTGTCCTCGCCCTTCTTGATGACAACTACCTCTGCTGTTTTCCAACAGTCCGGAAAAACCGACTTCCTGAGGCACTCTGTCAAGACGTTGGTTAGCGGCGTACCTATAACGCCCCAGGCCTTCCTGAGCACCCCAGCGGTGATCCCGTCCAGTCCCGGAGCTTTGTTAGGTGCCATCCTCCAGACAGCACTCTTAACCTCCGCCTCCGTGACCTCCGGTCTCACTCTTCCTACACACCCTCTGTCAAAGACAGGAGCAGCATCATCCCTGGGGATAAGGCTCTCCAGCAGACACTCAGCCGTCTCCTGGGCCGTCACCGTGAAAGTTCCGTCACCTCGAGCACAGCGTTGGGAACCCTACTCTTCATAGAACCATTCCTAGCCCAACGGTAGACCGGGCCCCAGATGTCCGAGTTTATGGAGGTAGCGAACTTCCTCCAAGACTCCATCTTGGCCCGCCTAATCTTTTTCAGATGCTCGTTCCTGAGCGTTCTGAATTGACCCCTATCCGAGACTTTATAGTCCTTGGTGCGCCGGAAGTTATTGAGGCGCCTCTTGGACTCTTCGAGCCCAGCGTCCCACCATGGCGGTTTCGTCCTGCTGGACTTGCGAGAACGGGGCATGGAGGCCTCCATCGCCTGCCCAAGAGCACGCGTCAGAGACTCCGCTATGCGTCCGCAATCGCCCACCATGGTCTCCGGGTCACCGAAGACCTTCTGGGCCAGAACCAGCCTAAACCTATCCCAGTCTGCTTTCCTAACATTAAAACGACTTTTCCCTACCGTAGGTCCCTCCGGACCTGATCCGACGTGGATCTTGAATCTGATGGTCCTGTGGTCGCTGTCGGTGACATCTAGCACTTCCCACTCAGATATCGAGTTCGTCAAGGAGCCCCCTCTCGTCAGAGTCACATCTATTTTCGATGACCCCATACCCGGTCTCTCGTACGTGTCGATGTGACCGGGCTGGTTGTGCACCGTCAAGTGCTTCTCCGCGATGAGGGACTCTACATGGGTCCCCCGGGCTGAACCCGAGTTGTTCCCCGGCCGACTGAACCATTGCGGTGAGTGCGCGTTCACATCGGCCCCTATCAGAACGTCTTGGTCGATACTGTCTAAAACGTCACCTAACCTATCGGTAAAGACTCGTGTCGGGATGCTGTACTTGAAGTACGCTGACACGAAGACAACCGCCTGACCAGATCTCTTCCTGAGACTGGCCACAGCAGAGTACCTATCGCAGAGCCCCTGCAGGGCAACCACCTCGATGTCCTGATTTAGAACAACTATGGCCGCCCCTGCACTACCATCCCTACAGCTGAAAACCGTCTTCACGGCGCCGTAGTCGAATCCTAACAGTCTTTCACCCGAGGTCAGTACCTCCTGAAGCAGAAGTACCTCCACCCCGTTAGCCCTGCTGTAGTCCAGTATCTGATCGGGAACCATGGAGTTCCCGTTCATGTTTAACTGGACCACACAGTAGGTCGACGAGTTCATTTTGGTCCAAAATCTGTCCTACGGGCGACCATGAAGGTCGCCTTTACCATCGCCACACAATCCGAGTGTCCCGACTGGAACTTCAAACCGCAGTTGGCGCACTTGACTGGCCCGCCCTGGCAGTCTCTAGCCCTATGGCCCTGGACCGCACAACGTCCACAAGTGTCCGCCTTCGCCTGACACATGGCTGCCCTGTGCCCGAAACGTTGGCACTTGAAGCACCTTACAATGTCCACGTACTCTTTGACCCTGCACCTGGACATGCCTATGTACAGGCTTTTCCCTACTATCGTCCTGAAGTGGCTGGGTCTGACGGAGCATACCCACCACACCTGTTCTTCAGCCTTGCTACCCTTCATGAAGAGGGGTACCACCGACTCTTTCTCCCAACCCTAACTCTGGATTCTGCTCCATGATCATTCCCGATAGCTTAGAGCTTTCCACGTCCCGATCCACACGTCATAGATGAGGACGGTTGGCCACCTGGCCTTCTCCTCCCTGACCGTCTTGCCGCTGCCTCCATGTCCTTGAGGGCCTTGTACGTGCCTCATCAGCCGGCTTCACGAGGATGTCACCTCTGGGCAGATTCGCAGCCCTGCTGATCCTGGGGACCCCCACCTCCTTAACCAGGTCGGCCCAGAGTTTCTTTCTGCCCCCAGCTCGCCCCCTCCGCGGAGACGATGAAAGCCCGGGCCGGAGCCCTGGCCTTCACCCTCTCCATGGCCTTGGCGGTCTTTTCCGGAGCCACTGGGACCCCAGGAACAGCGGCGCCGTTGCAACCCTTCTTCTTCTTCTTCCTCTTCTTCTTCTTGGACACCACCACCGTGAACTGCCCATTGTCCTTGGCTGGAGGTACTGATACCTCCACCGGCTTCTTCTTCGGCGGCTTCTTTGTCGCCGCCGCTTTCGGAGGTTTGGTTTTCGCCACCTCCTGGGATGGCGGCATCGCGTTCTCCGTGGTGGTCTTCCCCCTCCTCCTCTCCGACGCCCCACAGACGTGTCCAGCCCTAGCCTCCTCCAACCTGCCCTCCAGAATCACATTCTGGTGAGATACCTCGTCCAAAATCACCTCGTACCTTCCCCTGATTTCCAAGATGGCCTTGTGAACGGCCGCCGAGAGCTTCTTCTTCTCCTTTTCCGCCAGGAGAAGCTTGTCAAGGTCCCTACCGATAGACCTAACCCTTTCCGGTAGGGAGGAGGCCCTAGGCTCGGGACGACCAGAGTCGCCCCCCGAGTCCAGGCACCCCTCCCCCCCCCCACCTGGCTGCAAAGTTGGCCGCCGTCGCCCTCCTTTAGGACGCCCAGTACCAACAACCCCCTGTCCTCTCCCCCATCTCCACCCAAAGACATGTCCAACAGGCTCATGCTTGTGGGAGATTGCTCTTAAAACTAAAACTATATCTATCGAGCCTGCCTACTCTAGTGCCGATGCCTTTTCTGCCTTTGCGAGTGGGGCCTACTAATGCCCACCGGCCACTATGCTACCTTAACCTATCGAGCCTGTCTTTGATAGTGCCAATGCCTTTTCGGCCTTTGCGAGTGGGGCCTACTAATGCCCACTGACCACTATCCTACCTTATGCTACCTTATGCTAACTTATATAATAAGCCTGTCACCTTACCTGAGGGCCGACTGCACCTCTCGTACTGGAGCCCTAGGGCTTTTATACGGACCGACTCAAAATCGACACCGGTCCGTACGCGCACTTTTTATATGGGACAGTTGTCGTCTTAGCCTATGCGCGTGGGAGAAGTTGCGTTTCCTCCTCCGCGCCAGACGCCGGGAGAGCGCGCTAGCGATATTGCGCCTGACGTTGCAACTACAATGTACTAGCGCACCTAGCACCAAACACCGTAACTACACCGGCTAGCGCCACTAGCGGCAACCACCCGCAACGTTATCGGCGACTCGAAAACGCACAGCAGCAGCGCGTCGGCGGCGCCGGACAATGCACCTGCGTATGAGTCACCTGTAACGGTCGCGTCTGTCTAGCGTTTCTGTTCGCCCGGAAACTTTGTCGCACGATTGCGCGTTGAGTTTTCGTCGCACGCGGAAAAACTCAACGTAGATCGATTTATCCTTACAAGGACTAACCGCTCCAACAAAGCGCGCGATCGTACGTCCACTAGGAGAATCGGAATTAATTCCCAAAGTTTTGAAACGTAGATCCGCCGGAAAGGCACTTACGCACACGCGACCTGTATGAAAAGATGCGTCGAAAAACGGACAATTCAACAGTGAAGAGTCCGACGCAAAATTCGTACCCTAACCGGAGTAATCGGGTTAGCGATTCTGGCTACCGGGCGTAAAACACGTGTTTTCGCCTGCGGAAGCTTAAAAACGCCGTCACGACTTACTCACCTAACCGATTTTCACGCTTTATGCACCAATCGAAGCGTCTCGTCGAGACGAATCTTTTGATATATAAATCGTAAAAAATGGACAACACTAACCTAACTAACTGGGAAAATAACCGGGAGCGATATGTTCACCGTACCGCAGTTCGAACAACACTAGTAGATAGGGACATGAGTATCCTCGGTTTGGGTGCCTTGCGGCTACAACTATGGACCGTGTATAAGCGCTGTGCGCTTGTTACGAGCCATAGAGGTTCACCCGTGCGGGGGCGCCGAAGCGCCCGCGCCGCGAGCGTGTCGTCTGTGGACCACCAGCACCGGTGCCGAAGCACCGTACCAGACGGCACAGGTCTGGAGCCACCATGTACCACCTCTGGTGAGGTCGTGACCTATCCAATCACTTCCCGTTTTTGGTTACAGGCAACCTCCGCTGATTGTATCCAACGGTAGACCGGCTGGGTGCCCAGGAGAAACTGTGACGCCTGAGAGGTTCGCACCCCTCCGACGACACAGCCGTTCACTAGAGACCTTCGCCTGCCAGCTTTGGCTTGAACCACACGGTAGCTCCCGCTACAGCCACCACGAAACCAACCGGCAGTGGGCGCACGACGGCAAGCCGCCGGGCGCCCAGAGTAGGAGGGCACCGGCCCGGGCATAACTCGGGACGGTGGGGCTCCCCCCCTTCCCGTGGTACCGATCTCGCCCCCGTTAGGTAGGCCATCATCGGTTGGATGTTCGACCGGCGAGCCCGATCTCCCAGGATTCGCTGGCTCAACAGGCTCTTGGTGGGCCTTTACCGAGCAGCCTAGTTTGAGGCTCGGTAGCCTTCAACGCCCTATTCCCTGAAGGTTTCGGTGCGTCCGCGTCCCAGACGCCGGTCCTCCGGGCCGCTCTTTAGTCGCCTCGTACGACAAGTGAGCACCCTGATGCCGTATTCTGATCCCCGGCAACAGGGAATTCGCGGCATGCAACCGAAGTCACATGCCGCCCGCGTCCCCGACGCCAGCCCTCTGGCTCGATGTAGGTGTGGTCTACTCACCTAAGCTTTCGACCACCGCGGCGCCTCCGGTTGTCCGAGTACCACTGTTGTCCGCGTCAGCGCCGCCCGCGTCCCCGACGCACGAGTGTCCCCTCAGGACGGCCCCGCATATGAGCCGCTTCTGCCTTCTCGCTCCATGACACTCGTTCAGAACATATGCGGGGTTTGGCACTCTGGCACGCAGAGTGTCTTGCCCGTCCTGTTTCGCAGACTCAGTCAAGCTGCTCATAATACGCTGCAGTTTTTGCAAACCTGACCAGTGCTGTGTACAGTCTCTTCGAAGAAACCAGGGTCTCCATTCCGCATGGCCAGAGGTGTCCGGCTCTGTGGACCTCCAGTTCCAGATGCGCTCTGTGTGCGCTGTGTCGTTCACATCTGAATAGTACGTGATCCACGAATTCGTCCTCCGCTCCGCAAAGGCACACCGGGGATGGCTGCCTGCCAAAATACGCCAATTTGGCCCTGAAGTTCCCGTGTCCGGTGAGGAACTGGGCTACCTCATGTCCCATTGCCAACGGGCTGGTTAGTCGAGCACGAACATCCGGGAAGCATTGGTGTGTCCATCTTCCTTTGTGTGAGTTGGACCATCTTCTCTGCCATTCGTCCATGATGTCCTCGTAGGCTAAGTGTGTGGTTCCCCGTCTGACTCCCTCTGGTAGACCTTTTGCGTCCTCTTTGATCGCTATCCATTTGAGCTCGAGGTCCAGAGGCAAGACCCCGGCTAGGACCTGCAGTGCGTCGGTGGAAGTAGTTCTGTACGCGCAGGTAAGTCCTAACAGAACCCTGCGTTGTAGCCTGTGCAGCCTCTTTTTATTGCCTTCAGAACCCGCTGCATGAACCCAAAGACTGACACCGTACGCCACTCGTGGGAGAAAAACTCCTCTGTACAGTGTCATCAAATATTCTCTTTTGATGCCCCATCCTGCACCCATTGTGCCGCGTAATCTCGAGAAGATGTCGTCATGGTCTTCGGTCAATCTTTCTATATGAACATCCCACTTCCAGTCACTGTCAATTGTGACTCCCAAGTACTTCGTGTGGGGAACCGTCACTATCCGCTCGTCACCAAAGGCCAAGGTGAACCCGTGGGCCAGGGAACCCTTGGTAATCGTTGCCGTTGACTTCTGAGCCGAGAAACTCAGTCCCCTTGCGCGCGCCCACTGGAGAACAGGTTGGAGTGCCTGTTCGGTGCGTCGGATTATACTGGCTCTTGTAGGCCCTGCTACACTAATCGCGACATCATCCGCGTAAGCCTGCATGTTTACGTACTGAGGTTGCTCCGCTCTGAGGAGCGCCTCCATTGTGACATTCCAAAGTATTGGGCCAAGGATGGAACCCTGCGGGCAACCCTTGGTGACCCTTACCGTCTTTGACACCCCACCAATGTTTAACGTCACGGTCCTGCCAGACAGGTAGTCCATGATCAGTGACCTGGTGTGTTCGCTAACTCCCAGGGTCGCGAGGTCCTCCAGGAGCGCTGACCATTTGAGGTTGTCAAACGCCCCTGTTATGTCCAGGAACACCGTCAAAACATATTTTTCCTCGTTTAATCTGGACCAGGTCCGCAGGTTCCGGATTGCATCCAGCGTGGATCTACCTGGGGTGAAGCCGTATTGCTTCCCCGTGAGTCTCGGCTCAATCTGGGTCCTGAGGCTCACATTTATGATTTTTTCGACTATCTTGCCAAGAACTGGCAGCAGGCTGACCGGGCGGTAAGACTTCGGATTCCTGATGTCCCTACCCACGCCCTTGAGTATTGGGACAACCACTGCCGCTTTCCAATCTTTTGGGAACTTCGCCCTCCTCATGCAGCTGTTAGCCAGGCTCAGCAGCCTCAGGTGAAGGTTTTGCCACAGCAAGCGAACCATTTTCCCACTAATGCAGTCCACGCCAGGTGCTCTGTTTGGAGCGACGGACCACGCAAAGGTTCTCAGCTCCTCCTCCGTTGTTTCTGTCCGGTTTTCCTCGTTTGATTCTACGGGTGCCGGGTCCTCTTGGTCTGGATCGTTTGGAATCAGCGTGTTCAGTAAGGTGGTCAGTGACTCTTCCAACGTCTGGCACAGTGTTCCATCCGGGCGCATCATGAGAACTGGTACCGACTGTGGCTTAACACCTTGCCTCATCCATCTGTACAGTTTTCCCCATGGGAGTTTTCCTTCTGTCGTGCAGAATCTGCGCCAAGACCCGATTTTGCACTTTCTTAAGAGCGAGGTGTAGGAGTTCCTTAGGACGTTATACTCTGCTCGGGTGACAGTGTCGTCAACACGCCTTGCCGCTCTACGTAGGTTGCGCCTGGCTGCCAGGAGTTCATCCGTCCACCACGGGGGTTTGACCTTCCTTCTATGACTCGACTTTGGAATGTGCAAATCAGCCGCTGCCGTGATGTCCTCAACTATGGCGTTTGCCATACTGTCAATATCTTGGTGACCCTGTCTGCCCTCGGATCGCAGGTGAAATTCCATCTTAAACTGCTCTACTAGTGCCCTTTTGACGTTGTATCTGGGCGGGGGCTGCACAAATCTTCTGGGTTGAGCGTCCACCTCGTACCTGATCAGCTGGTGATCACTGGACGTGATGCCTGGCAGGACAGTCCAATCACGTACCCTGGTCGAGATCTGACCGCTAGATAAAGTTACGTCGATGTTGGTTTTGCCACGGGGACCTCTGAAGGTGGTGTGTGCGCTTCTCTTGTTTTCTACCTGAAGGCGTTGGGCATCAATGAACTGGGAGAGTACTTCGCCACGTCTATCATTGATCCGGCTGAACCACCTAGTGGAGAATGCGTTTGCGTCCAGGCCCATTAGCAAGCTGTTCCCGTTTTGTTCCGTGAGGCTTTCCAGGGCGCTGACATGGATCTCAGTGGGCACACGGTACTTAAAATAGCCACTGATGATCGTCCACTGACCTTCGGCACCACAGTCGAGGTCGATGCTGACGAAGTTTTCCACGCGTCCAGAATCACGGGACGCGACCACCAGGTTCGGGTTAAACACTATGATGGCAGCCCCGTGGTCGATGTGTCGTGGACCGCCCCTGCGGCGCGTACCCATGGAGAGGTAACACCTGATGGGAGCCACCTCGAAACCGGTGAGCCTGCCTCTATTTGTGTACGGCTCCTGTACGAGGGCAATGTCCACGCCTGTGTCCTGGCAGTAGGACAGCAGCTGGTCGCTGACTGCAGCGGCTCGGCCCATGTTCAGCTGCACAATTTTCAATGGGGCGACACTCATTGGGATGGTCCATAATCGGTCCTCCTAGCCCTGTTGAGCAGGTACGCGGTCCTCGCCGAACAGGATTTATCCACGGCCCTGTGCTTGCCCTTGCAGTTCGCACAACTTGGGTCACCCTCCGCAGCCGGGCACTCTGCTGCCTTGTGGCCTTTTCTGCCGCAGTGTGAACAGTTTGGTTCGTTTTCACTGCACTTAGCTGCTGGATGCCCATATCTCAAGCATAGATAGCACTGAGTGACCTCATCGTACGCCCTGACACGGCACCTCATGAAGCCCAAATAGACTATTGTGTCCTCAAATTTACTGTAGTATTTGGGATTCACCTCCATTACCCAGTTTGTGACATCCCTGTCCCTCGGGCCAGTCTTGAATATTGGTCTGAGTACATTTTCCTCAACTTCAGCAGGGATTCCCAGTTCCTCGTTCTGGTTGAGGATGTCAGACTGATCCATGCGGTAATCCGAAGCTACACCAGACACCAGTACACGCGGCCATTTGAGGGAGTCCTCCTTCAGAAGAGAAGAGCACTTAGTGAGATGCTTGAGCATATCAGCCGTTTCCCTGTTTTCGGGCTTCAGTATCACCTTACCAGTTTTGGTGGTTACTGTGTGACATTTTGGTCTAATATTTTTGGCCACAACCTGGCCCAGTATCAGGTCCCGCACCACGGTGGGTGATTTGCCCACACATTCCTGTAACATAAAGGATGGCATATGATCCGCGCTCTTTTGTTCCTTCAACAACTTGTTTCTGCGAGCGATTCTGGACTTGGATCTATCCGCATTTCGCTCCTCCTTAGATTTTACCGGTCTAGAGGTTCTTACTGTTGTGGCATATGTTGCCGAAGCAGCTGGCTCTGGTGGAGTGACCTGTCGGACTTCGGTCTTTTGCTCCGCAGCTCTAGTGGCTTCTTTCTCTGCGTATCTAGCTACGACCGCTTCGAGTGTCTGCTCGTGCGCCGCTTCACGGAGTCGGAGTTCCGCACCGAACTGTGCAGCGGCAGCACCTGCGCATATTTCTGCAGACCTCCTGGACTCCTCGAGCTGACTCTTCAACTGAAGGTTGCAAATCACCAAATCATGTACTGCAGTGTCTAGTTTGACCAGCATTTCGAACATGTTCCGTTGCAGCTCGACGGTCATACCCGTTCTCTTTGTAGCCTGCTCCTCCATCGTATGCCTTATCCACTTTATGGCTTCCCGTGCAATCGGTGCGGGGTCCGGCAAACTCCTGGTCTTCTTCGACGCCGGGGAGCCTCCTTGCGAAATCGGTGACCTCTGTAGTTGACTGGATCCCTGCGTGGGAGTCTCAGAGCCCGTAACGTCCATGCCCTCACTGTCCCTATCTCCCATGATTTAAGGGGTGGTTTTTAGGGGAGGGGATCAAAACCCCGAGTTTCCCCTTGGCAGGATGGGTCCTTAGAACCTCCTGAACAGTTTCCACCAAAAAAGTACCAAAGCCCCAAATGGGGGGGAGGGGGTGCCCCGTCCCCTAGATGTGGAATGGGTTGTCCTGAACCCCTACTGCTGGTCCGCGTTGCCCCCGGGTCCTTGCGGCTGTTTCCCACGGAGTTATACTTAACTCAAAGTCGGGGGGGGGGGGTGGGGGCTTAGTTCCCAGTTGGGGGAAACTTCGCCCTGGCTCAGATAAGGCCGAATGCACTTAGCTCTGGGCCTCTAAGTCCAAAATTGTATGAATTACGATCAATCCAAAAAATTTGGGGGAAGAACTGCCCGAATATGATAACAGCACTATCTTAGGGAAGAACTGCCCGAATATGATAGTAAATTTAGGTTTTACTGACCTTGACAGAAATAGTCCTCGTGCAGCTATGGTCAGTCCGGAGACCAGTCAGGAGCCTGACGCACAAAAGTTCGGCACAACACTCGGGCGGCCGTGCAGTCCTTATGGGACTACCAGACAATGCCTCCCCACGGGGGGTTATTTATAGGGCCGACTCGAAAACGACACCGACCCCTACGCGCACTTGTTAGGCACAATTATCCGCAAAAAACACAAAAAACGGTAAAGTACTCACGTGGTAAACACTTCTGCAATACTAATCCGTTAGGGGGCGCTGCGCGGAGCTCGGGAAACGAGGAAACACACGTCCGTACTACGCCGCAGTCGAAACGGCACTAGTAGATAGGGACATAGAGTTCCAAAAGTGGACTAGGTCCTACACTCCGCAGATTAGGTATGTGAGCCGAAGCTCGTCCCCCAATAAGCAGAGGCACTTCCCTTTCCTTTCGGTCGGGGAAGCATCGCCAAATGAGATCAGCCTAGAACTAGGCCTTTCACCGATTTGGCCCGGAGAGTTTTTACACCCCTCGGGCTTTACCGGGTTTTCATTCGGCTTCCAGTTTAGTGTTGAGATGTATCATTTCTCTTTACCGACCACTGGTAAGGCCGCGGCACTATCCAACCCGCTGCTTAATATGGTTTAAGCAACCGCCAGGTGATATACTCCCACCGGCAGAGTGACTAGGTTCCCGGGAGAATACTCACCGTTAACTTTCGTCTGATCAGCATTCGATCAATAACCACATCGTCAGATAAATCCGACAGCCACTACGAATCCGATCCCAGACGTCCGCGCCGGGTTTTACCCCGACACTTGGATCCAGACGTCGTTCCCGTAGTACTTATCCTCAATTGTAAGATTGAGCGTCTAAAGTGCGACGTTTCGGCCAGAGGTCCATCGTAGCCTTGAGCTAGGACATTGCCTCCCTTCTATTTACTTTTTACAGATACAAGAGGGCTAGAGGTCGGCCCATTACGCCGCGCTCGCGGGTAACGCGGTGGTCGCGACCCCTCATTTGTTATTTTACAATAGAGTGAGTACTCTATTCTCCCCGCCCCGCCGGCGTCTACAGGTCCGTAGGACCGTGCATCATCCACGCGCCCCAGGCGCACCTAGTGTAAACACGTAGGCCACTGGATGAGTGTCCACGGTACTTTCCCCTAAAGGTAGTTTCCGCAGATCTCTTTCCATCAAATACAACAACACCGCACCCCAGCATCCCTGATGCCTACTCATCTCATTGGAGCGAGTCACGGCCGCCGGGAAACGCAGACATCACCCCGTGGAGTTTATCCCACGATTCCCCGTCACCGAACTTTTGTCACCACCACGCGTCCCGGACGCCCTCAGCTCTTTCGAGCGTGAGTCTACACCTCATCCAATGGGCGGCCAGCTACATGACCACGAGAAACCGAAGCCCCCGCATGAAGAGACGGAACTCCTTCCAGAGCTCCGGCGATCCCACGAGGAAACTCAGCTGACATGGCCACGGCTGCCCACCCACCTCCGCTAGGTCTCTCAGTGCCTTCCTAGTGTCCGCAAGCGCTTCACACTCGAACACGACATGTTCTGTCGTGTCCAGGTTTCCACACTGCTGACATTCGTCCGTCTCTGACTTAGAGAAGCGGTGTAGGTAAGCCATGAATCCCCCGTGTCCCGTTAAGAACTGGGATGATTCATGATCTACTTCCATCCAGCTACACTTCAACCTTTCTTTCACTGATGGGAAATAGCTATACGTGAGTCTACCCTTCTCACTAGCCTCCCACCGTGTTTGCCATTCGGCAATCCCTTCCTCCTCTATATTCCTGACCTGCTCCCTCCCGAGCCCGGTCCTCCTACTCCTAGCCAAACGACCCCATTGTCTCGCGACCAGGTCCAGGGGAAGCACACCGGCGAGGACCGGCAGAGCCTCCGTACTCGTCGTACGGTAAGCCCCCGTCACCGCCAGAAGTGCCTTTCTCTGGGCACCCAGAAGGAGACGTTTCATCATCCGATCGTTGACGGTTTCACCCCACACCGCGGCCCCGTAAACCATTCTAGGCACAAATACACCGAGGTATAATCTGCGCGTCGTACGGCCACTAAGACCCCAGGTTGAGGCTACTATCCGCCTGATCCTCTGAAACATTGGAGCCGCCTTCCCCGCTACTCTCCTTACGTGGTTCCTAAAGCTCCACCTATCGTCCAAAGTGACGCCGAGATAATCCATCTCTGTCACTTCCGCTAACCTCTTCCCGTCCATCCTAACTGTGTAAGGCGGAACTAGCCTCCCCTTCAAGCACATGACTTTCGTCTTTGCACTTGAGAAAGAAAGTTTCATTCCACCCGCCCAGGCTCCTGCTCTTTTCAGCTTTTCCTCTGTCTTCCGGATCACCTCCGCTCTAGTCCGGCCGGCTATCATCAGCAACGCGTCATCCGCGTAACCAATAGATAGTTCTCCTTCCGATTCATCAAGGCTCAGTAAAGAGTCCATCAGAATGTTCCAGAGTTCCGGACCGAATTGAGAGCCTTGGGGACAACCCTTCGACAGTCTAATCTCGCTTCTCCCCGCCGGCACAGTGATGCTGGCGTATCGACCCCCCAGATAATTACGGGTCAGTTCACAAATCCTGCTCGTCGCTCCCAACCTCTTCATGTGATGCAATATTGCCGGCCACCAAGCGTTGTCGAACGCCCCGGAAATGTCCAAGAACACCCCGAGGACGTACTTTTCCGTTCGGCTTTCGGTCCATTCCCTCATCCTTAATATTGCATCTGTGGTACTTCTATTCGCCCTAAAACCATATTGATTTTCGCTCATACTTGGACCGATCTTTTCCCTCAGTCTAAGACAAATAAGATACTCCAGAGCTTTTGACAGCACCGGGAGTAAACTTATCGGCCTGTATGACTTTGGGTCAGACTTGTCCTTGTCACGATTTTTCAATAGGGGGACCACCACCGCTTTTTTCCATCCGCTCGGGAAGCGTGCTTTTCTCCAACACTCATTGAAAAGAGCGGTCACTATTCCGCTATCACCGGATACGCTACACGGAGAATTCTGGCTGTTATACCATCTTCCCCCGGAGCTTTATCCCTTCCCATTCGCCAAATTGCCTTCTTTACCTCCTCTAGAGAAAATTCCTCTAGATGGTTGCTTTCCGACTCTTCGCCCCAGTCCGTCTCTTCGGATCCACCGATTTCCACGCCAGTCTCCTCTCGGATTCTTTTGTGTTCTTCGGTTTCACCTTCGATCGAGTCTGGAGGTATTAGCGTTTTCAGCAGTAAATCCAGAGTGTCCGTTAGACCCACTGTGCTTTCACCACCCCCCTTGCGGAGGGTCGCTAGAACACCTCGCGAGTCCGTGTTCGCTCCTTCCTTACACCATCTATAGGCGGACCCCCATGGCTTTTCGTTACCCTCCTCGGTAGTAAACTTTCGCCAGGTTCTCGTCTGCTCTCTTCTCCTTCCTGCCGTATACTTATTTCTCTCTCTCCGGTAGACTTCTTCCAATGCGGCTGTCCTTTCCTCGCTTCCCAAGGCCCGAGATTTGCCAATTTTCCGTCTTATCCGCTTGACTATACGCCGCTGAGTATCAAGGGTCTCCGTGAACCACGAAGGAACCCCGACCTCTCGCGGTTTTATCATCGGCATCGACTTTCTACAGGCTTCGCTCAGTGCCTTGGTTAGGTAATCCGCTCTGGAATGTATGTCCTGCTCCAGCCATGTGGATTGGCCGTTGAACAGCTTCTCCGCAAGCCTTTGTCGGAAGACATTCCAGTCGGCTTTCCGGACATTGAACCTTTTTCTTTCCTGTTTTTCTATCTCTCCCTCCTCTATTTCATCGTATCCGAATGTGATTAGTCTGTGATCACTGGTCACCGCATTCTCATGCACTTTCCATCCACTGATGGAAGCGGCAACTCTCACCGACGCAAGCGTCAGATCAAGTATCGCCGATCCCATACTAGTTTGGATGGTCGGTACAGAGCCCTCGTTACAACAGATTGTTTCACTCGACATAATCATATCTTCTACCCTCTCACCCCTACCGTCCGTATGTGTGTCATTCCAAAGTGTAGATCTCGCATTGAAGTCGCCTCCAATGAGCCAGTCCGCACCCCCCAGATCCCGGATCACCGACTCCAGTTTTCGACATGGACGTCGGTTTCCTCGGAAAATTGGAAGTACGTACTACCCACATAGAGACTTTTGTCCCCGCTGCGGATTTCCACTATCACCACGTGAGTCCCGCTAAACTGCGTTATTAGCGTTGCGCCCAATGAAGGGTTTACCACCAATACCGCCGCCGCTGGTTTCTCACCCGGTGAGTTGCCCGTTATGAAACGAAGGGGAAATCTACCAAGACTGGCAAACGTCCCACTTCCCGTCACAAAAGGTTCCTGGATTAACACAACATCCAGACCTCGTTCCCTAATCTCGGACAGCAGGTCATCTGTTGCCAGTTTCCCCCGTCCCAGATTTACCTGCCCTATTCTTACACCGACCATTTGAATTTCCGGGCCTCCCGCCGGAAATTCACCTCCCACGTTCGACACTTCGCAGTATCACCCGAGACATGGTCACAAGCCCAGCCACTAGCGGCACAACTCGTGCACCGTATTTGGGCTGGACGTGCAACACAGTGCGCAGCATGATGCGAGCCAGCACAACGCCCGCAGACCACCGACGGCGCCTTGCAGGCTACCCCAGTATGCCCGTAACGTTGACACCGATGGCATCTCCGCACGTTTACACTCGGACCCACCCGACACCGCGATAGCCCGACGCACATCGTCTGTCCCACGATCTGGCCAGCAACCTCGGGAGTTACCACGAACTCTACATCCCGTCCCTTTCTCGTCACCCTACTTTTGTGCGAGATGAGTTCCAGACTCTTAAACCACCCCGTCGCCAGCGTCACAGAACTTTCATTCTGCTCTTCCAGCAACACGGCGACTTCGTCGTCCTTTACCTCAATCCCGACCCCATGTACTATGATATGAGGATTTCTCTCGCCCGCCCGACGGATGTCGAGCGAAGCGTTTTGGAGAAGTTTCCTCGTCTCCTCATTCTCTGGTTCCACGTACAGTCTGTCCTTTCCCACTTTTTTCAACTTTTTAAACCTCGGGGCACACTTTTTCTTCGCCAGCTCGTCCCAGAGATTCTTTACCATCTGAGCTTCGGTCACTTCAGAAGTGACCTTCGGCTCTTCCGATACTTCCTCTCTTTTCGGAGACCAGCTCAGAACGTATCCCCCGTGCTTATTCTCTCGGGCCTTTTGCGTCTCCTCAAGAAGCATTCTCACTTCTTCCGGGACAACCCTCTTCTGACTTTTCTTCCTTTTTACTTTTCGTTTCACCGTCGTCCATTCCTCTGGTTTGGGCTTTGGTTGCTCCAGGAGGGGTCTTACCGGGATTTCCACCCGTTTTCGCCCTTTTTCCTGCGGTACCGGTTTCGCCGCCTTTTTTGGCTTCGTAGACGGTTTTGAGACCGTCTTTTCAGCCGCCAGAGGAGGTTCTGCCGCTACCATCCCCTCTTTCGAGGTAGAGGCCTTGGCAACCGTTTCACCTTTTTCAGATGGAACCGGACCCTCACTCGTGATCTTCTTTTCACTCTTCTTCTTTTTCTTCTTTTTCTTTACCTTTCCCTCTTTTTCCCCTTCCCTCGCCTTTCTCTCCTCCTCTTTCTCGGCTTGTATCTCTGCGATTACCCTTTCAATCGCGTCACCACCCGTGGTAAAGTTTCCCATGGTCGTTTCCGACACCAAGGACTCTCCCCAACGTGCAGCTCCGGTCATTACCGGGGTTCTATCAGAGACCGTCTGATGAGAACGCTGGTGTCTGGCCTCAATCAACCTTCCCTGGATCATCATTTGCGCATAGACGAGCTCGTCTATAACGTTCATGAAGCCGGTTCTGGTTTTTGAAAGCCTCTTCCCTCGCTTTCGTCATAGACGCCTTCTCCGTTTTCATCGCCATGATTAAACGGAGAAGTTCATCAGACAACTCCCTCCCACGGCGACCGAGGATGCAGGTGTAATCCCGCAACTCCACGGTGTCCACTATGGACCCAGCACCGTAGGTGAATATATCTACGCCCTCACCCTCCTCATCCTTCTGTCTCTTATTGGATTTCTTGGGAGTTTCATCTCCCATCGAACCCGTAAAGACAAAGGGCGTTCCCTCTCTCTCATCTCCCAACTGTCCTGTTTTTCCTTTTCCATTTCCGTTCACTCCTGTTTTTTCCGTTCCATTTTCAGTCCTCCCTACACAAATTTTATTTATTTTTTCCATAGAGTTCCCACGAGTTAGGACGATCTATAAAGTCCATCATGTCACTGCGCCTCTCTGACATGATAAGGTATTACCCCAGCCCTTCCCAGGGGGATGGGGGATCCCTATGAGCACGGTATATTACCCTCCTCCGTGCCAACCTAATTCTCATAGCTAAGTACCTGAGCTTAGGAGGTATCTAGAAAGTCCAATCAAGGACCCTCTGTGCCCTTGTTTGATAGGGACATCGGTCTCCAGGTTTTGGCTCGCGCCTACCTCCTTCCGTCCGCGCCTTAGCGCTGGGCGCTACTAACGGGCGAGAAGTGGCTCTAGGCTACCGGTATTTTACCTGTTTGATAGGGACAGTGAGAATCTCGTTAATCCATTCATGCGCGTCACTAATTAGATGACGAGGCATTTGGCTACCTTAAAAGAGTCATAGTTACTCCTGCCGTTTACCCGCGCTTGCTTGAATTTCTTCACGTTGACATTCAGAGCACTGGGCAGAAATCACATCGCGTCAACACCCGTCCCGGGCCATCGCGATGCTTTGTTTTAATTAGACAGTCGGATTCCCCTGGTCCGTGCCAGTTCTGAGTTGACCGTTACATGGCGGTCGATCCGGCTACGCGGCCGACGGCGCGGCGGCCGGACCGCCCGGCGACGGCGAACCGACGCCGGGGCGGACGGCCGGCCGCGACGCGGCCAGCGACCGAAGCTCGGTGGTTCCACGGTCGGCGGACGGCGACGGGCCCGCGACCGCCTCGAGGCTCCCGGTCCGGAGACCGGGCGCACGGGCGACGGCCGGGGTGTCGCCAGCACCGCCTACGCTTCTACGACGACCCGAACCCGATCCGCCACGCTCCTCAGAGCCAATCCTTATCCCGAAGTTACGGATCGGTTTTGCCGACTTCCCTTACCTACATTATTCTATGCGGCTAGAGGCTGCTCACCTCGGAGACCTGCTGCGGATATCGGTACGAACCGACGCGAAGACTCCGCGTGGCCCTCTCTCGAATTTTCAAGGTCCGCGTGGGGGTCACGGACACCGCCGCAACGAGCGGTGCTCTTCGCGCTCGCGTCCCTATCGCCCGGCTAGAGGATTCCAGGACGTACAACGCTCACAGAGAAAAGAGAACTCTTCCCGGACCCCCCGGCGGCTTCTTCGAGTTCATTCCGGTCGCCCGGACGAGACAAAAGAGCCCCGAACACTAGGGAGCGGTTCCGCGTCGGGTTCCGGAATACGGACCGGATTCCCTCTCGCCCCATGGGCGATTCGAAAACGCCTTCGCCCGTGGTACGAGGATCTCTCCCCGGGCTTAGGATCGACTGACTCTTGGACAACGGCTGTTCACAAGAAACCCTTCTCCACGGCAGCCCCCGAGGGCCCCTCTCGAGTATTTGCTACTACCACCAAGATCTGCACCGACGGCGGCTCCTCCGGCGGTCTCGCGACCTGCCCTTCGACGCACACCGCCGCGCCATCCTACTCGTCGGGGCTTGCCGGGACCGGCCGCCGCGAGCGACGACCGGCCCCACTGTGCCGCCGACGGCCGAGTATAGTCACGACGCTCCAGCGCCATCCATTTTCAGAGCTAGTTGCTTCGGCAGGTGAGTTGTTACACACTCCTTAGCGGATTCCGACTTCCATGGCCACCGTCCTGCTGTCATCAGCAACCAACGCCTTTCATGGTCTCTGAATACGCGTCGATTTCGGCGCCTTAACTCGGCGTTCGGTTCATCCCGCAGCGCCAGTTCTGCTTACCAAAAATGGCCCACTAAGCGCCTAGGGTTCCGTCGCCGGCTTCGCACGCGGTTCACGCGGTGTACCAGGTAAAGCCGGCGATCTCACCCATTTAAAGTTTGAGAATAGGTGAAGGTTGTTTCAACCCCCATGCCTCTAATCATTCGCTTTACCGTATGAGACATCCTCCGTGTTACGAGCGTGTTGTTACCGCGCCGTACAGCGCGGAGTCCCACCGGCGTCCTGACGCCCGCGAACGGGCGGGACACCGGCGCCAGCTATCCTGAGGGAAACTTCGGCAGGAACCAGCTACTAGATAGTTCGATTAGTCTTTCGCCCCTATGCCCAAATTTGACGATCGATTTGCACGTCAGAACCGCTGCGAGCCTCCACCAGAGTTTCCTCTGGCTTCACCCTATTCAAGCATAGTTCACCATCTTTCGGGTCCCAACGTGTGCGCTAAGGGTGCGCCCCCGGACGGCCGAAGCCGACCCGGCGGAGACGCCCCCGGACTGCGGACCAGCGCGACTTTGAACGCCGGTGGGTTCGGTCGCTAGGCCATCGTCCGCACCGTAAACGGTTCACTTTCATTGCGCCAAACGTGGTTTTTCATATGATACACCGTTGACTCGCGCACACGTTAGACTCCTTGGTCCGTGTTTCAAGACGGGTCGGAAAGTAGCCCGAAACTCGTCGCCGACCGACGGGACCCCGCCTGCGACGGGGCCGCGTCGACGGTTCTTGCCGTCGGGCGAGCCGACCAGGAGCACCGGGGTTCGGCGCGAACGGTCACGCCGAGACGCGACCGCCGCGACGAACCGCCACCCGGGCCCTTCGGCCGGCGCCCAACGAGTCGCGACGTCCGCTGGCCGAGCGAAAGATCCGGCCGGCCGTTTTACGGACCGACCGTGAATTCGCCCGGCGGGGACTCGCGGGCTCTGTCCGTTTACACCCGAACGGTTTCACGTTCTTATGAACTCTCTCTTCAAGTTCTTTTCAACTTTCCCTCACGGTACTTGTCCACTATCGGTCTCGTGGCCGTATTTAGCCTTAGATGGAGTTTACCACCCGCTTCGGGCTGCACTCTCAAGCAACCCGACTCGAAGGCGCGGTCCGATCCCGGAACGCTGTGACGGCCTTTACTGGCCTGGCACCATCTGCGGGCCATGGCCCCGTTCAAGGGAGACTTGGACCGTCACGTGCGCCCCGGCAACGAGGCCGGCCCGTACGCCACAACTCCCATACGTGCCGCGACACAAAAGTGCGCGGCGGGATTCGGCGATGGGCTTTTCCCTGTTCGCTCGCCGCTACTGGGGGAATCACGGTTGTTTTCTTTTCCTCCGCTTATTAATATGCTTAAATCCGGCGGGTAGTCCCGCCTGATCTGAGGTCGGAACGTATGTATACATCATAATGTGCGTGTGCGGTCGGCGAACCGACTCGCACGGCGGCGGTCTGCGGTCCGCGCTCCGTCCCGGACACGGTCCGCGTCCGCTTCTCGGAAGCCGGAGAGGCGCCGCGTCCCGCCGGGCGCGCGCGCGTGTCGAGGACACGCGCGACACCGCGGTCGAGACGAACGCTCTCAGCCGACCCGGCCGCGCTCTCGCGCGGCGGGCGGACGGGGACGTGCCGTTTTACGGCGCGAGAACCCGTGACTGTTTGCCGTCACAACTTGGGCGGACGACCGGGCGCCCTGGAGCGCCGGTCGAGCCGCCAATCTCGCGCCGCCGGTGCGGGCGCGCGCGCGCGCTGGTCGCCTCGGCCGTCGCCGCCGCCTAGACGGGGGACGACGGTCGGGCGGGCGCGCGCGCGCCGGCGTGCCGGCGGCGCATCGGTCTGGCCGAGTATCCGGTATACGACCCTCAGACAGGCGTGGCCCGGGACCCGCGGGTCACCGAGGCCGCAATGTGCGTTCGACTGGTCGATGTTCGTATAACCTGCGGATTACACGACGACGCGCAGATAGCTGCGGTCTTCATCGATCCACGAGCCAAGTGATCCGCCGTTCGGGGTCGGGTGTGTTTATTGTCGACGAAACTGTTCGCCGTGCGCGCGGTAGAGCGCGCGCGACTGGTCTTTCGACGGTAACCATCTTTCGGTCGGGTCAAGGGAAACCTTGTTACGACTTTTACTTCCTCTAAACGGCCGAGTTCGGTCATCTTCCCGGTCGCGCGACGACCCAGCCCCCGGGGGGGCCGAATAACGCGCGTCCAGTCCGAAGACCTCACTGCGGTCGTTCAATCGGTAGTAGCGACGGGCGGTGTGTACAAAGGGCAGGGACGTAATCAACGCGAGCTGATGACTCGCGCTTACTGGGAATTCCTCGTTCACGTGGAAAAATTGCAAGCCACGATCCCTAAGCACGAAGGAGGTTCAGCGGGTTACCCGGAAGCCTGTCGGCCCAGGAATGTTAACACACGCTGATTCCTTCAGTGTAGCGCGCGTGCGGCCCAGAACATCTAAGGGCATCACAGACCTGTTATCGCTCAGTCTCGTGCGGCTATTTTCGTCCGCCGCCTGTCCCTCTAAGAAGAGTTTAAGCTCCTGGGAGCCGGCGGTAGCCCTAGTAACGTATCGTGATCCGCCGGCGACGGCCGCGGACGCGGCGCGCTTCACCGCGGAGCCCGACGCACGACTGACGCGCGCCGACCGGAGGTTGCCCCCCGGCCGACACACGCCCGCCGCACGCCGGGACGCGGATGGCGCGGCCGCGCCCGACGACCGCCGTGGACGACGGGCGAACGCGTTCGGGGATACCGGGCCGAGCCAACGGAGACGCGAACGCGGACGGCCGAAACCGCCCGCGCCGCGCCCACCGCCGACCCGGGTTTACCCGCCTAGTTAGCAGGACAGAGTCTCGTTCGTTATCGGAATTAACCAGACAGATCGCTCCACCAACTAAGAACGGCCATGCACCACCACCCACCGAATCAAGAAAGAGCTCTCAATCTGTCAATCTTTCCGGTGTCCGGGCCTGGTGAGGTTTCCCGTGTTGAGTCAAATTAAGCCGCAGGCTCCACTCCTGGTGGTGCCCTTCCGTCAATTCCTTTAAGTTTCAATTTGCAATCATACTTCCCCCGGAACCGAAAAGCTTCGGTTTCCGGAAGCTGCCCGCCGGGTCGTTAATGAAACGCCGGCGGATCGCTAGCTGGCATCGTTTACAGTTAGAACTAGGGCGGTATCTGATCGCCTTCGAACCTCTAACTTTCGTTCTTGATCATACGAGAACGTACTTGGCAAATGCTTTCGCGTCAGTTCGTCTCGAGACGATCCAAGAATTTCACCTCTAACGTCTCGGTACGAATGCCCCCGCCCGTCTCTGTTGATCATTACCTCCGGTCCCGAAAACCGGCCCGGAGGCGCCGGCACCGGAGGGCGGTTTCGCGCGCCCGCGAAGGGCGGAGATGCGCGGGACCGAGGTCTTGTTCCATTATTCCATGCGACCAGTATTCAGGGCCTTTTGACGAGACGGCCGCGAAGCCGCCCCGCCAGATTTGAGCCTGCTTTGAGCACTCTAATTTGTTCAAAGTAAACGTGTCGGCCCGCCGACGGCACTCGGTGAAGAGCACCGCGCAGCAAGATTGGAGTAGGCGGCCGCCGTCGTCGGACCCCGACGGCCGCGCGACGCGTGGCCGCGCGGCGCGCCGGAAGCACGAGACACGTGTCCGCCTGCCGACAATACGTCCGGCCGACGTGCCGGTAACTAACACCCCGAGACGGCCGACGAGCGCGACGACGGCCGCGCCGACGGGACGCGTGGTCCCGCGACGCGACCGGCCGCGACACGCCGGACCGCCAGGGTGGTCCGGCACCGCCCAGACACAGATCCGACTACGAGCTTTTTAACCGCAACAACTTTAATATACGCTATTGGAGCTGGAATTACCGCGGCTGCTGGCACCAGACTTGCCCTCCAATTGTTCCTCGTTAAGAGGTTTAAATTGTACTCATTCCAATTACAAGACCCAAAAGAGCCCTGTATCAGTATTTATTGTCACTACCTCCCCGTGTCGGGATTGGGTAATTTGCGCGCCTGCTGCCTTCCTTGGATGTGGTAGCCGTTTCTCAGGCTCCCTCTCCGGAATCGAACCCTAATTCCCCGTTACCCGTTACCACCATGGTAGGCATGGAACCTACCGTCGACAGTTGATAAGGCAGACATTTGAAAGAGCGTCGCCAGTCGGAGGTACGGAGACCGTGCGATCAGCTCGAAGTTATTCAGAGTCACCAGGTCTTTGCGCGGGCCGCGATCGGGACGCGCACGAAGCGCGCCGCGACGGGCCGGTTTTGATCTAATAAAAGCGTTCCTCCCGCACGCGACGCCCGGAGGCGCCGCGACGGTCGGAACTCTGTCGGCATGTATTAGCTCTAGAATTACCACAGTTATCCAAGTAACTTGGGTACGATCTAAGGAACCACAACTGATTTAATGAGCCTTTCGCGGTTTCACCTTAATGCGGCTTGCACTGAGACATGCATGGCTTAATCTTTGAGACAAGCATATGACTACTGGCAGGATCAACCAGGGATCTCGGTTTTACAACAGGCGCGTGCCGCGCGCGGGCGCGCGGTCCCGCCCGACCGCCCGCCGGCGTGGTGCCGACTGCGGTGGGCGAGGAGCGCCTCGCGCGCGGTACGCGTGCGTCCGAGCGCCGGTCCGCCGGGTGGCGGGCCGACGCCGAGGGCGGTCGCACGGCCGCGACCGCTGGGGTCCCGCCGTGCGACCGACCGCGGTTCGTGGTGAATTTTGAATGCTGCGAGCGCGTGCCCGGCGGGTCAGCGACGGCGGCGGCGCGGCGGGCGCGGACCCCGCCCCGGAGGGCGGTGCCGCGCTCGCGCGCGCCGGCGGAGCGGTGACCCGTCGCGACGCGGTACGCGTTGACGAGAGTCGGGAGAGACCGGCTGGCCGGTACAATCGCTGCTCT
>NW_026083116.1:77500-81933 GCF_020184175.1 Aphis gossypii
CATGGTGAGTGGAAGCCCATACCGGATTCTTACATCCGGAATGAGTTGAAACGTCCACTCACCCTTGTCTTGGGTGACCCATCTTTCTTGCCAGACCTCTAGCAGTTCTTTCAGGTCTCTTTCATATTCTTGGTATGTAATGTCATTAGTCTTGAGGGATCTTTGAAGGACAAAGCGTTTAACTTCTAGATCCAGCGGTAATTGTCCTGATATGACTTGTAAAGCGGCTGTAGACGTTGTCCTATATGCGCCTGTTATGGCTCGCAAGGCGTCACGTTGAGTGCTTCCAAGTGTTTTGATTGAGCATTTGAGCTCTAGCGCTTTCTGCCATATGGAGGCAGCATAGGTAATTCTGGGTAAGAAGACCCCTTTGTATATCACCAGGGACGTTCTCTGTTCTACTCCCCAGTTTGCCGAGGTCATGGAGCGTAGTCGCGTAAACATTTCTTTGGACTTGTGTGATATGTCCTCTACATGCTCTCTGTATGATCTTCTAGGGTCTATAATGACACCAAGGTATTTAACTGTCTTAGTCGCTTTAATTAGTATGGCGTCTGCACTTGAACCAAATGGCACCGTGTAGGTGGGTTTGACCCCACCTTTCAGGGTAATTATTTGGCTCTTTGCCATTGAGAAGTTTAAGCCGTACTTATTTGACCAGCTTATGAGTTGGTCAAAATATTCCATAAGTCTCTTCTTGACGGTATCTAGCCTTGCAGCCCCGACTGCAAGTGCTATGTCGTCTGCATAAGCGATCATATGTGATTGGTGTCCTATTGACTTGAATGCATCAGACATGGCTACTTTCCAGAGTGTCGGACCTAGTCTCGAACCCTGTGGGCAGCCTCGTGTCATTGGTCTTACTCTGGTTTCATTATCAGATGAGAGCGTCGCTGTTCTGTTGGTAAGATAACTTTCAAGCAGTGCGAGCGTTCTATTACTGATCTTGAGGACTTTTAACCGTTCAAATATTGGTGTCCATCTGACATAGTCGAATGCACCGGTTATATCTAGGAAGGCACCAACTACTATCCTGTTCGTGCATTGGTCTGTCCAATTATATAATGCTTTTATGGCTGTCTCTGTAGATCTTCCGGAGACGTATCCATGTTGCTGGCCTATTTCGTTCAGTCCAGTTTCTTTTTCTAGTCTTAAGGTGATTAGAGACTCCAATGCCTTACCCAGAGTTGGTAACAGACTGATGGGTCTGTACGACCCCGTAAGGAGTGGGTTTTTCCCTTTACCTTTAGGAATGATTACCAAGCATGCGTTCTTCCAGCAGTTAGGAAACTTAGCTGTCCTTAGACAGTTATCGTATAGATCCGTTATGGAGTCTGAGATGACTGGCCATGCAACTCTGAGCATCTTGGCAGTTATGCCATCCAGACCAGGTGCTCTACCCGGCTTCATTTTCCATATGGCTTCTTTGACTTCCTGTTCATTAGTGCTATCAGCAGGTGTGTTATCTGCCTGATGATCATAAGGCACGAACGCTGGTGTGCTCTGATCCTCGGGCAGATATGCCTCGAGAAATGTATCCAGCGTATCTTTCAGATCGGTGGTATAGGAACCGGTGCTGGTCTTTACCGTAGTGGGCATTGGATTTTTCCGAGAGCCACTTTTAGCCCATTTAAAGGCTTTACCCCAGTGGTTAACATTCATGTCTGCACTGAACTCACGCCATGAGCTCATCTTAGCGAGTCTTATTTTGTGAAGGTGTTGGTTTCTTTGGCGTTGGTAGGCCTGTCTGTTTGTATCAGGGAGGCCTTCTCGCCTTGCTCTTTGTAACGATCTTTTCGACTCTGTGAGTTCGTCTGTCCACCATGGGGGTGTAATTATTCCAGATTTAGCTCTGCCACGCGTAGGCATGGAGAACTTGGCTGCTTGAACAATTGCCTTTGTTAGGCTGCTAGCAATTTCATCTACAGAGTTGCCCTGAATATGTGTCTTTAGACCCACAAGTGTAAGTCTAAACTTGTCCCAGTCCGCTTTATCCGTGTTAAACCTTGTGCCGGGGTTTTCAGTTTTCCTCTTAGGTCTTTTGAGGTTCAAAGTGAATTCCAATGTCCTGTGGTCACTGTCTGTCCTGTCGGTCACGGTCCAGCCTCTTATTGATCCGTAGATCGAGGTACTGGCCAGTGTGATGTCTATATTTGACTCACCCATTTCGTGCCTTTTATAGGTCTTTAGATCTTGAGGGGTGTTAAGAATGCGGAGTCCCTGATCGTCGATCAGTTCCTCAATTATCTTTCCCCTTGTGTTGGTAGTGTCATTATGCCATCTTGTCGAATGGCCGTTGCAATCAGCACCAATAAGTAGGCGTCTGTTTGCCAAGCTGATGTTCGTTAGTAGTTCGGTGAACATGGTTGTGGGCTTGTTATATCTAAAGTAGGCCGAGACTATCACCAGGTCGTCTCTGTTGAGTCCGATGCCAATTCTGGCTGCCGCAACATAGCGAGTTGTGAATTGGCCTAGTTTTATCGCTTTGATTTTATTATTCATAATGATTATGGCGGCTTCCGGATTATCATCAGACAAAATCTGACGGCAGCCCTCGAAGCCCGTTGCATAACCATTGATTATAAGTGGATCTTGGACGAGTATTATGTCGATCTTGTCTTTCATACAGATGTCCCTCAGTTGTTCGGAGGCGATCATCTGTTTGTTTAAGTTGACCTGAATAATCTTCAGGCCATTCATTGTTGTACTTCATCTGAAGTTCCTTCCATTAGCGGTTGACCGAAGTCGGTTCGCTTCGCGAGGCGCTTCAGAGCTGCGATCTTGGCAGGACAGCTGTCGCTAGATGCCTTGTGTTTGCCTTTGCAGTTGCTGCATTTGTACTCTTTGATCTGACATGTGCGGCTGTCGTGATTTCCAGCACAATTCCGACATGTTTGATCTTCCTCTCGGCAGTTCTTGGCCGTATGTCCATATTTCTGGCATTTGAAGCACTGTGAGACCGAGTGGTTCAGACTCAGGGTGCTGCGTATGCCTCTAATGTAAGCCTTCTTCGAAGGATCTCGGGACTGACTTCAAGGACGAGGTCGTTGACTGTTCCTGATCTGGGCCCGGAATGATAAGCCACTCTGATGTCCCGTGCGTCAGTATCGGTTAACCCTAACTCTGGGTTACACTCTAGCAATTCTTGGATCACTTCCTCATCCGAGAGACTGCTGTCTAGGCCTTTTAGAATCAAGCGTGGCCTTCTCGGAATAATTTCCGAGACCAGTTCAATTCCTCTAAGTATGTCTTCTGTATCCTTATTGTCCGGACCAGTATGGTCGGACCTTTCGTGCGGCTTTTGTGAACCGCCAGTCGTGGGTTCTTCATTTTGCCCCTTAGAACAACCCAGAAGCTTTTCCAAAGCTTTGGGTAGTCTTCGGAGCCCGCCGAATCTTTTAATATAAACCTAGGCATAGCCGGTGGTTTTCTCATCGTATTGAGATCTATATTTGACTTTGTTTTAATTTTGTTTTTGTTTTTCCTTCCGACTTCCTGGAAGGTGTCTTCCCTAGTAGCCTGTCGGACTTCATTCGGCGCTGTATTTGGTATTGGCGCCTTTGTTTGTTTCGGCTTAGAGCCTTTCGACTTTTGTTTATTGGTCGTCTTTTTTCCAGGCCTCCCTTCGTGAACGCTTACCCTTACGGGTTCGGCGTTAGATTTACGCTGGGTTACGCTTGCATAAGACGTGCCTTCGTTTGCTGGTTGTGCGTTAGACTATTAACAAATTGTGCGTTCTTAGGCCCATGTTCTAAATGATTTTTTATAATAGGATCGTATCGTTTAAGTAGATCTACGATTTCTAAAAATAGTCCTTTATTCACACTATCTTCATGCTCAAGATGTCCTCTGAATGAACTTCTGCTTTTGGTTAATACAACTATAACATCAATCAAACGTTTGATAATTTCTCGGTTTTCTAAACGTATTTTTTCACGAGTTGCTAATGTGATTTCTTTTTGTTTATCCAACTGAACATCAATGGGAATTCCTTTTTTCAAATGTTCCCACGACATTACACTATCAATATGACATTGTGACTTTTCGTGTAGTCTAAAAGCTTCAGTGGCACCTTTCCAATTAGTGAAACCTTTCTTTATAAACGATTGATCGATATGACCTTTTTTAATTATATTATTCGAAGAGAATGCTCGACAACAAAAACAAAATGCTGCGTTTATACTTTCACTGTATTCTAACCATTTAAAAGTTTCGTACCATGATTTTTGAAAAGAACGAAATCGATCCCCGAATTTTACTCTTGGATAAAGAGATAAGTGGACTTGACAGGGCCCTTTGAGTAATTTTGAGTGTCTTTCTAAACGATCAGATGGTAATGGTAAAGCTGGGTCATTATGTTCGATGAAAACTGTTTGCAATTTCAAATTTTCGGATTGTAAATTATCAGAGGGCAATGCAATTGCTGTGGTATT
>NW_026083117.1:0-64669 GCF_020184175.1 Aphis gossypii
TTGAACTTCAACAGTTTTTAAATTGGAATTAACTGATTCCTTATTTGGACTTTTTCGGATAATATATCTAAAAACCAACCAATATACAGATTGTATAAATTATTACAAATTGTAATCTCCTATTAATAGCTTTATCAGTTATTTCTTATTTATAACCACTCCATATATCAATAGAAACTGATAGATCAACATTTCTAAATTCTAAATATAATAATTTTGATAGGAACAAATAAAAACTGTATACCTAGGTATAAAAAGTGAAATATTTACGAAATATATTGTAAATACCTATTAATGAAATATTTAAAAATACGTGATATGTGAAAATATGTAAAATAAAAAAGACTCGTTTTATTCAGGGTGTAATGAAACGTGCTTATTTTAAATCAGAATTTAGAAATTGTATTCAATAAAATTATATATTTACCTATAAAAAAATGTATATATAAATATAAATAAATATTTTTTTTACATAAAAATCCGCACACTAGTTAGTAGTTATAACATTTTTGTCGAATACAATATATTAATTGTAGTTTAATTGTATAAATTATAAATTAGATACATATATTATATTATATATTTATATAATATTAATATTAATTATTAAGTCTGTTTAACTGGTTAACTTAACCTAACCATCTGTGTATAATAATGTTTATAGCTACAAACAGCAAGTGATATTTTTAAAGAATTTATTGGGTATTTAGGTACTTGGTTACATGGGTCCTATATTCTATAATATTTGCTTGCACACCCACTAATATACACCAAGTTGTAGCCCCTCGGATTTTCATAAATGATTTCGAAGTACATTTAGTTTGAAAACTAATAACTAGATAATAAATACCTAGATCTTACATGTAGTAATGCTTTAGTATACAAATAATTAAATTTAACACTTAAAAATAAATATAAAATTGTTAATTTACTTGTCCATTTTGCTAACCAAGCATCTGTATCCTCAGTCCGTTCACCAGTAGGTATGGTCGTCAAATAAGTAAAAAATATTAAACTATTAACTAATAATTATATAATATCTATATTTGAATTATTCGATAAACGATTGACGATTAGGAAATTTAAACACAATAATAATAAAAAAGATAAAACCCGCACAGAACGCATGAACAATGAAAATAATATGGCGAGACTCGCAAAATGACATTTTCTAAAAATAAATATCAATAATTTAAAAACTTTTGATAATGATTTGATTTCGATGGCTAGTTATAATACTACTAACTATATTTTAAACATTTAAACTATTCTATTTATTACGTACAGTTAATTTCTCAAATTTTTTTCGTATTTATACCTAATTTTTTTTATTACATTTAAAATAATATATTCTTAGCAAATGTATACATTATTACGGAACCAATTAGCCTGGGCCATGGCCCAGTTGGCCCAGGCCGTAGTTCCGCCTATGACAATAGAATCTGATGTTAGGCCTCGAATCAACCGTTTGAATGATGGTTTTTCACACGTCGCCAATGGTTTCATTTCTTCAACAATGTAGTTAAAAACTAAATCCTTCACCTGTAATAAATAATTATAATTTATAAAAGCATAAAATGTGTATAAAATTGGTAGTTGTATTTATATAATTGCTTTTTGTATTTTTTTATATATTATATATATACCTATATATTTAAAGTTAAACATTAAGTATTCAAAAAGTTCAAGTTATTTTAAACAAGAAAGTTTGTTTTTAATTTATATATTGAGTCTTATTTTTTAAGGTAACTTCTGATTTAATTATTTCAATTTTATTCCAAGATATTATAGTTGTTAATTATTCAAGTGATTTTAGAACATACTTACATTTTGGAATTATCACAAAATCATCCCACAATAATAAAAATAAAAATGAGTTATGAAGTTGATATACTTAAAACTTAAGTTGTTGGTAGGTATATTTAAGTATAGATAGTTACTAGATACTAACCAGTTCTTTTGAAACTTTTGGAGTATCGTAGATTTTTGTTTGAATCTTTGTTGATGTTTCTAGGTCTTTTTTTTTCTAGCGTTCTCTACTTGAGTCATTATATGTAATATAGCCTTGTTTAAGTTACTTAGATAAATTAAGTAGCTTGTTGGTTTTTATTTTTATACATATTTTAAAAATATTTTTTATTTTTTATTACTTCATGGTTGCAAGACAGTCAAGACTTTCAGTTATCAATAAAACATCAGCTTTAATAAGCTAAATGGTGATAAGTATGATATTATGAAGTTCTATTTTGTTTTTAAATAATAATATAACTATTATGACAAGTAAATTTCAATTGTGATACATTTTAGGTAATACAATTATTTAAATACAAATGAAATCAAATTATTTTTATCCAAAGTTGTTTTAATATTATGTATTTAGTTAATAGATTATAATAAGAACTTTAATTAATCATGACATATAACTTTTTTTTATGCACCTATATTAAGTTTTCATAATAAAAATTAAAAACTATGATTTCAATAGGTAAAACAAAATTAATTTATACTACTATGAAGTCGAGGTGTACTAATCTATCTATTTACCTAATCAATTTTTTTTTAAATCAAATTAAATTTAAATAATTAATCTTACCTTTATATGGCTTAAAAAATTACCACTTGATTTTGTGGACCCACTAACAACTTTAGAACAGTTTTGACAAACAGCTGTTACTTTAAGGTTTACCACATTTTGAAGTTTGTAAAATTTGTCAAATAAATATTTATAAGAAACTTGAGTAGAAATTAGAGTTGTTGAGTCGTCCACATTTTGAGCTTCTACTGGTTCGAGGTCCAAACGAATTTTTTTATATGATGTGGAAGTTATAAATTGATCCATGATATAACTGCTTAAATATCACAAGCACTAGCACAACTCACATGTCACTAGTAATAAAAATGTTTATACCTTTTACTAGACAACGGTCGCCAAATATGAAAAATCGTTAGTCGTCGTTACTAAAATACTAATCACCAATCAGTTTTCAGTAATCATGTAGCAAACAAGAGTACATGACTATTAAGTATTGAATATCGATATTACACAGAAATACTAAATAATAATTCACAATAATCACATTTCATGTGCATGTGCATGTACCTACTAAGCGGGTAACATACTAACATGTATGACTATTGACTGTGTGTATAGGCTATAGATAGACTCTTTACTCTTTAGTCATTTTTGTATGATTTTATTATTATTTTAGTATTTTTAACTACGGCTGTGGGACGCTATTCGGCGGTCATCTCGTGCTTATCGCACCGACAACCGAGCGATCCCACATCTACAGTAATATAGGTATATGTATTATTATTATTATACTATTATGTGTGTGTGTGTGTGTGTGTGTGTGTGTGTGTGTGTGTGTGTGTGTGTGTGTGTGTGTGTGTGTGTGTGTGTGACGGATAGTATTGTTCTATTTTTAAATTATTTGTATCAATTATTATAATATTATGCCATATACAACCGTCGGGTCTGTCTCTGTCTCACTGAGACACTGCGATATTCCGATAGTGTCATGTACTCATGTCTCATGAAATAAGAACCAAGATGTAATGTGTATAATTATTTAAACTATTTTTAATTCTTTATTATTTTCAATAATCAGCCATCAGAGAGTGTTTGACTCCTACATTATCAAATATGGTATCGACGAATTTAATTTTGGTGTATTTTGAAAATGAATTGGTAAATAAACCAATACCTAATATTTTATTTTAATTATACCCATTATTGCTTGTAGATAATGTGTATAGTGCACGCCCGCACACGGGTTCTCGTATTATCGTAATATCGCCGGTTGATAACACGATTAAAGATATAATTAAAGTATATTATTAAAGTATATTTTTAATCGTGGTTGACAATAATAACCAGAAATATATTCTTCTAATTTTATAAATAATTTATATTTTATTTTAAATTTAGTAACATTGGTTTTATAATTTTGTAAGGACAGTATAATATAAAATTAATAATTATCTAGATAAGCCCAATTTTTATCTAAGCTAAACATTAGATAAATCGTAACATAATTATCTAGATACTTTATTAGATAATTTATTTGAAAATATTTTATCTAGATAATTCCCAACACTGATTCTGTAACCATTTGTTTTTTCGTAAATAAACGATGCGTACAGGGAGGTAGCAACGGGGAAACCTAATTCCCTCCCTGTCTCACGATTTACAACCGGGGGAAAAAAAAAAGGTAAATGATAAGTTTTTTCTAAATCAGAAAAACAATTTACAAGCCACATGAATTCAGTTTTTAATAATTCTTAAAATTCTATAATTGTTTTAATAGAACTAGTGACATGTTAGTTGACACAAAGTCCTCTTCAGCATTACTATCCACATTTAAAACACCAAGTATGTACTTCATTATTATTCCTGTGTTTAATATTTTTCAATTAATGTATGTACAATTTAAAAAGTACTGACATCTTAAAACGAAATGGCTAGGTAATAGAAAGTGTATTCTGAGTACTAAGTGTCTTAGTTGAGAATATTCAGAAAATATGTCATAACTCATAATATTATTAAACCATATGTTTTTTAATTGTAAACTGAATTTTCTACTATGCATTTAATATTGAAATTTATGTATTATTTTTTTTAAAATACAAATTTCATATTTTGTACCTATTGATAAACTTGAATCAGTTAGTAAAAATACAACTACAGCTATTGCTTGTTATGAAAATTGCCATCAAAATGTTGCTTCATCTAGTTCGTTTGAACTAAATACTGATCAATTAAAGCCAGGTAATTAATCTTCCTATACTTTTAAGTAAATTAATTAATTTATTCAATATTATTTATGTACCTGCATATTGACTGTTAAATATTGAACAGTTATTTACAAATTAGCTACCTAAGTATAACAACTTTTTAAATTGTATAAAATTAAAATAATATATTGTCATTGAGAACATTAATTATTTTTGCAGTACATAATGATGAAATTTATATGCCTGGTACTACTGATCATGCTGATGCTGTAGAACAATGTGAAATAGGTAAATATTACTTTTGATACTATAAACCTGTTCAAAAATCAAAATATAAAAATTAAAAATTAAAAAATACAGAATAGAATCATATTATTAAATGGCAAATCTATTCATATCCCAAACCATTAATATTGAAAACATTATTTTTATTTATTTTAGGTTCTTTGGAGAAAATTCAAAGTCAAGAAAACTCAAATTACAATCAGATTTTGGAAGGTCATGATAAGGATCATAGGGCAATTGGTAATCAAGTTTTGAAAGTTGGAGAAGATACTGTGTTTAATAACGATCCAGCTACATTTTGTAGCTTAAAAACTTTTCCTCAACATTTCATTAATTGGATTCTTAAAGCTGGTCCATCTCAACCAATGGCTGATGATTTTATAGATCATAAATTTCCAACTGAAAATAATAGGTCCTTTCATTCATCTTGGTACTACAAAATACTTCCTAGTGGTGATAAAGTAAATCGTAATTGGCTTAGTTATTCGAAAACAACAAATAAGATTTATTGTATTCATTGTATACTTTTTGGAAGACATACAAAACCATCATGGACAACGAACGGTTTTAATACTTGGTCAAGAGGCACAACTAGTATTATTGTTCATGAAACATCAGAAGTTCATTTAACAGCTTCAATTCGTGCTATGTATAGAGAAGCTTCACTACCAATTTTGCCATTGATACATGAAAAGCAAAAACAAGTTATTGCGATAAACAGAGAAATAGTAAAACACCTTATTGATATAACAATTTTTTTAGGTAGACATTCTTTAGCTTTTAGAGGACACCGTGAAGGCTGGAAAGAAAAACTCCATGGAAATTTTAAAGATTTAGCTATTCTTTTATCAAAATATTCCCCGGTTATTACCACATACATAACAGAACTAGAATCATCAGGCAAAAAAAGAAATTACTTGTCTTGGAATAGACAAAATCAGTTGATTGATTCCATTGCCTACTTTATTAGATCATCAATAATCTAAGATATATAATCAGCCAACTTTTTTTCTATAAGCATGGATACAACGTTCGATTATTCAAGAAAAGAGCAACTTTCTTTAGTTGTTCGTTATATAAAAGATTTAAATGTTTATGAACGTGTTATTGCTGTTCATGAAGTCACTTCCACTACAGGTCAAAATTTATTAGAAGTATTCACAAAAATATGTTTGGAATTAGATTTGAATTGGAAAAAATATCTTGTCGGTCAGGCCTATGATGGTGCATCAAATATGCGTGGAGCTTACAACGGTCTACAAGCTCTTATTAAAAAGCATAATTCTTCAGCCTTATATGTATGGTGTTGGGCACATCGTCTAAATCTTATTATAACAGACGCAGTTAATAGTTGTACAGATTCAGTTAAATTATTTGGTATCCTTGAAACTATATATGATTTTATTTGTTCAAGCAAAAATATAGTGTCACTTTTTGAAAAACACCAAAAAATGTTGTATCCTGGTAAATCTATACGTCGACCAAAGAGAGTTGAAACAACCCGTTGGATGTCTCATAGTTATGCATTAAATAACATTTTATCTACATATCATGCTCTTCTTGAAACATTGGAAGAGCTTATGAAGCCTGGAAAGCTAGTGATCGAAAAGAAATTAGTCAAGCCAGTAATATTTTTGATTTAATATTGTCAGAAAAAATATTACTTACAGCTTTTGTTTTTAAAAAAAATATTTGAAATTGTAGAGCCATTGAACAAAGTTCTACAAAGTAAAGATATTGATTTGTTAGGTGCCATCAATAGTGTTAATGAATGCTTAAAAATGTTAAATGTATTAAGAGATAATTGTGATATTGAATTTAATCAGATTTTTAAAACTACACATACATTTATTAAAACTTTAAATAAAACTGTTAAAGACTATAAAGTTTACAATATTTCACCTTTAACTCAAACCAGAATAATATATTCCAAGAGAAGATATGCAGAAGAATCAATAGAAGAACCAATTATAGATCCAGTGAAAACATTTAAGATAAAGACATTTTTGCCCATAATAGATGTAACTATAACACAAATCTCAGATCGATTTAGTGAAAGATGTAAAGGCGTTTTAAAAGATTTATCCTTGTTTTCGAGAAAACGTTTAAAAAATTAAACAATCTCCATCTTCTTTGCCAATTGATGCATTTAGTGAAATCTGTGATAATTACAAACAATTTTTAAATTTAGAAGACCTCAAAAGAGAATACTTACAATTTTCACATGAATATTGGAATTTTGAATGCATAAAAAAACTTCCGGAAAATTTTTACAATTCAAGTGATTATTTACTATCAGATATTGAAAATAGTAGTGATAGTGAAGATGAAGAACAAGAAAACAAGACTAAAAATAGTGTGTTTGAAAATGTAAGAAGTATACTATCATTATACAATATATGTTGTTCTTGTGGACTAAACACAATTTTCCCTAATTTATACACAGCATTAAAAATTTCACTAACATTACCTACATCTAGTGCATCACCTGAACGAATATTTTCTAAATTGAAATTGGTTAAGAATAAATTGAGAAGTACAATGAGTGCAGAAAGATTGGACGGACTAATGTTGATAGCTTGTGAGACTGATATTCATATCGACGAAGATAAAGTTTTTGATAATTTTGCAAATTCAAGTACATATCTAAAAAATCAACTTATTTAATTCCAATGTATTACATTCATAGTAGGTATTCCTCAATTTATTTTTTGCTTGTAAATAATATATTTTTAAAATTCATGTACTAAATGTAGGTGCCTAATTGCAAATTTTAAATTAGAGCAACAACTAGTTATTATCATATCTTTCTAAATACTTGGATTTACAATCGATGGTAGTTTTTATGTAAAAATTTAAATATCTGCAAATTGAGCCGACTTACATATGTACTTAATTTATAAATTTGTATATAATATATTGCCGTAACGTTTTAATATTAAAAAAAAAAAATTTATGTTGTAAGTCAATATTTATATACCTGTTTTCAATAATTTGTTATCTTTAATTGTTTTTACATATACAGTACATTGCATATTTAAATAATGTTTTTGAAAATTCCTATATTAAATATATACAAGTTAAAATATATACTATAATCATATTTCTATATAATATACAAATATACAAAATAATTTATATAATATATACTATGTTACTTATAATTATAAAAAAAACATATTGCACTTGCTTTTCTTTTTTTACTGATATCTTAAAATCATAAGAAAAATTTTGACTTGATGTTTTAGGGTAGGGATCAGAGAATCTATATATATATATGGGTGGATGTAAAAATATCGGAGGTGGGTGGTAGTTTTGAATTTCTATCTTTGCTACATAATAAAAATTGAGTTTGGGCGCCACTGTGTAATAGTATATATTATTAATAATATGATTTATATATTTATAGTGTGACAAATTTAACACAAACTATGTTATAATAGAAATAAAAAAAATACAACTTATAATAACCATAAGAAAGTATTCAAAAGTTCTACTTCTACTGATCAAAAACAGATATCAGCCAGCTCTACAGAAATGCTTAATAGTAAAAAAGAACTTATAGACCTGCAAAAAAAATATCTTCAACAAATGATTGACTACAACAAAGAAGAACATAATCTTAAGATACAATTTTTAAAAGAAGAACATGAATTAAAAATGAAAATGCTTCAAAAATAATTGATCTAATTAAAATTTTTTACTAACTTAATAGTTCTTTTTGGAATTTAATAATTTTAAGATATAATTATATAATTATAATAAAATAATATTTCCTAGTATACATTTAAAGTAAAATATATAAATATATTTAGTTGTTTTAAATATTCTTAAATTTTAAAGGTTTCAAAAATAGTCTCTAATTAAACTCGTTCTAACAGATGTTTTATTATTTCCTCTTTCTTCTACAGCTAATGGTACATTCCACTCTTCATGTATAGGTTCTTGGTTCATAATATTTGGGTCTATTGGAGGTATTGATTCTCCTAATACTGAAGCCAAATTATGTAGTACGGCTGTAGCTACTATTATTGCTTGAGCTCTATCTGGTGTTGTTCTTATACCAAGTGACAATACTGGGAATCTCCTCTTCCATACTCCAAACAAACGTTCTATTGTATTTCGAGTTCTTATTTGAGATTCGTTGTATAATAATTCAGCATTTGTATTTGGAGAGATTAATGGAACTAGTATATATGGACGACACTCATAACCTCCATCACCTAATAAAATATTATCTCCCATTTCGTTTGTTTCAAATTTAAAATGTATTGTTGAGTTGTTAAATATGACTTGGTCATGGTTCGAACCAGGCCATCTCGCAACTATATCAAGAATCTCAAGTGAAGGTCCTCCGACTACTTGGACATTTAATGAAAAATAACCTTTCCTATTTCTATACACTTCTGCTATATTTCCTCCTAAAAATATAAACAAAAGTAAGTCGCCTAATTTAATATAATTTAAAAATAAATAATGGATGAAGTAGTTCAATAAATTACCAGGTGATTGAAGTTTGACATGAGTACAATCAATGGCACCTATAATTCTTGGAAATCGTGCTATATTGTAAAATTTCAATCTAGTTTCCTGAATACTACAATGATGGTCTGGCATTTTAATATACAACGGTCTTAAAGAAGCTATAGCTTCAGTAACTGTTCGAACAATATTACAGGCTGTAGTTTTACTCACGCCTACAAAGTCTCCAGCAGCAAGCAAAATTGTCCCTAATGCGTAAAACCTAAGTGTCAATAACAATTTCGTTATAGGCAATATGGCACGGTTTCTGAAAAGTAAATTAAAACAGAATTTTAATTTATATTTTTAATATAGAAACATATGAATACCCCCCCCCCCTCTCAAACGTTTAGCCACTCTAGAGCTTTAACCACCCACACTTGGACACTTGGACACTTGGAAGTACCATTTTGTTCAATAGGAATGCTTTAAAGTTTAAATTGACACATGGAATTACCATGTGATTATGTGAACCTATATATAAAACGGAAATAATTATCAATAATAATCAATAGTGCCAAAATGCGCAATAATATGCTTAATATGGGCAACTCAACTTTTTATTTCATAAGTAACCATTGGAAATATTACTGACACATCAGTAATGCCACTTTTTGGAAGGTATTTAGAATTCTGCTATAGCAGTAATAATATTTTAAATTGTCAATATAGATACAAATAGATGATTACTATTTAATATGCAATAAAATTAATCGATTGTCCGTCAACGTGCTAAGTGCTAACGTAATGTGAAAAATTCCCAATTTTATAATTATAATACTGCCTAATCTGCTCTTGCTGATGGCTAATTTACTTTAGAAATAGTTAGATATAAATATATCTATAACAATAACTTCATATAAATATATACAATAAATTACTTACCTGTTCGTTTTTGACTTTAAATGAAATTCAATTTAGATAAAAGTTCAATAACTGTGGTTTTTTTTAGTCTAAATCTCATAAAAAATTCATCATCATCCCACATTTCTAAATCGTCCATTCGATTTCGAATACTTTTTTTTTTTTTGTGTTTCGGCAAATCTTCAATATTGTATTCATCTTCATCAGATATAATATCAAAATTGCAAAACATTTTTTTAGTTAAAAATGATTATAAGCTTATATAAGACTCGAAATTAAACTAAATCAATTGTATAGTAAAACTCTATAGGTATTAGGTACAGTTTTTATAACATCTTTTCACCATATGATAATAATCCGATATAACCATAGATTATCCTCCAGATAAAATACTTATTCAGTAGTAAAACTGTTTGGCAAGTTACCAATAACTTTACCAACAGCTTCAGGGATAACTAGACATTGTAGATTATCCGATGGATAAGTTTAACTATGAGTTATCTAAAGGTGGTAGAACCGGCCCTAATTGATTCAAATAACCGATGTACTGTTTCAATAATCCGATTTATTTTAAATGTTTTAATATACGGGTGATCCGTCCCGGTATAATTTGTTTTAATAACGTGATTGTATCAATAATCCGTATTTCTAATAATAGGCTTCTACTGTATATTAATTATTGAATAAAATATTACCATTTACAGTTTCAAAAATAAAAATAATAAAATGGAATCATCTACGTTCATCAAACTACAAATTGAAGAAATGTATGAACGGCGTGAAACAAATTTTACCGATGCAGACGAAGAAGAAAAGATACACAAAGAAAAAATAAGAATAATAAACCAAATAATTAGAAAATTAAAAGAGGAAAAAAAACAACTTAAACTTAACTATGAAAAATCACAATATGCATTATTTAAATCTGAATTAAGTATATGCAATTGTTTAAATTCACTGCACAAACAATTAGAATCTTTGAATCTAGACTAAAACTATTCTAAAACTTTGCTATATTTATCATATAATAATATACATTAAATAATATAATGAAATTTAATGTAACAAAGTATTTTCGTAAAAATTCAAGGTTGACACGTACCACAATAATGTATAATTCTACATGTCAGCTTTGAGTTATATTCCACAGAAGTGATTGTACGGTACGTATGTTTGGTCTATGTGCGTAAATGGCAAAGTTCCAGAGTTGTGAATGAATCGCACCATCGTTGCTGTTCACTGCGCATACCACTATCATGACCCTACAACGCGTTCGTATAATCTGAATCCGATCACGTTCGGTGGCTGTGACATGTCATTGAATAACATACTTTAATTACATTTCCTGTAATATTCTGGTGAAATAATAATTAAAACGTACACTACAACAAGCTGAATATCTGATACACTAATAATTAAAACATTAATCACTTAGGAATATGAACAAATGTATTATTATTATTATTTTTTTAATATAAATTTATTTACAGTTACATAATGAAAAGAAATACAATTACTAAACGTAGACGGATGGAATCAGCTATTAAGGGTGAACTTGTTGAAATTGAACGATTTAAAAACTGTTCGAGAACGTTTATTGTTAAAAACAAGGAAGAAATAATAGACTACTATGTATTTTTTAGTTATGTTTCTGAAATGTTAATTTCTAGGTTAACACAATCAAGCCAACAGTCAACAATTAAATTTAGTTTACATATTGATAGCACGTATGAACAACTATTAACGAATGAAGTACAAGATATGTCATTTAAAACAACAAACGTATTAGCATGCATGCAAATCATCCAATTTTAATAGTTTATTAAACAAAATGTATAACAAACTATTATCTGAGGAAGAACAGTTTATATCAAAAAAATCAGGCAGTTATAAATGTAAAAAATAACGATAACAAATGTTTCAAGTATTCAATACTAAGTAAGTACGATAATCGTTTAAATTAATCTCGGTTTAACAAAAAATATTTTGGTATGTTGAAAAAAAGTGGGTTTAATTTTAAATGCATCGATTTTCCAATACATATAACTCAGTTAAAAAAATTTGAAAAAATAAACAATGTATCAATAAATATTTACAGCTTAGATGATAATAATGTAATTTACCCATTACGTATAACCAATATTGAAAAAAAAAATCATTTTGATCTTTTTCTATTTGATGATAATAATACAGCTCATTATTGTTATATTAACAACTTCTCGAGGTTTATTAGAAGCCAAAGAACTAAAAATTGTTCAAAATTGATTAGATGTAAGAGATGTTTTACAAGTTTTGGAAATAAACCGTGTAAAAGCAAACTTTGGGGTGAAACAGGATTAATTAGACATAAAGAAATGTGTATTAAAAATAAATTAGGAAGATCTATAATGTTTGAAAAAGGAGATGACGATTTCATATATTTCAAAAACTATAAAAATACACAACGAATCCCAATTGTTATATACGCTGACTTCGAATGTATTTTAAACCCTAAACAACCTGATAAATTCTTTCAAAATGGTAAAAAAAAAAATACTCATTTTACACATTTACATAAACTTATGAGTTACGGGTTTTATGTAAAAGTTGACTATAATATTATTTCGAAAAAATTAATAAAAAAGTTTGAAATTTCTAGAAAAGTAGTAATATACAGAGGTAAAAATGCTGCAAAAAAATGTATGAATAGTATGATAATTATAGGAAATAAAATTAATGATATTTATAAAACTAATTTACCAGTTAATAAATTGACTTTAAAAGAAGAAAAACATTTTCAAAAAGCTAAGGTTTGTGAAAAATGTTTATTAACTTTCAAAGATAATAATTTATTAAAAGTTCGAGATCACTGTCATATAACTGAAAATTACAGACGATGTAATTGTGTAAAATGTAATTTTCAGCTAACTAATCCATCATTTGTACCAATCTTCTTTCATAATCTGGCATATGACAGTCACTTTATAATTCGAGAACTTGGATGTAACGATAAAGATATTCATGTTATTCCTAATTCATCTGAAAAATATATATCATTTAGTAAAGAAATCGCACCAAAATTTAATATAAAGTTTGTTGATACATACCGTTTTATGGCTGAAAAATTAAGTAAACTAGCAAAAAATTTATTCGAAGATAAGTTGAGGTTTAGAGAAACTATTAAAATATTTTCTATTGAAGTGTTAGATTTAGTTACACGAAAAGGAGTCTTCCCTTATGAATATGTTGATAGTTGGAGTAAACTTAATGATTATTTTTTACCTTCAAAGCTTGAATTTTACCGGATGAAAATATTACTGATGACTATTATATATATGCGAAAAATGTATGGAACGTGTTTAATATAAAGACATTAGGTGAATATAGCGATCATTATTTAAAAACTGATGTTGCTATACTATAGTGTGACCAGACGTCCCCCATTTGGGGGGATTGTCCCGTTTTTCAGAGGAGCATCCCGCTTATCTAAATGTCCCACTTTTGTCCCGCATTTATGAAATATGAAAATTGAAATGTATAAGTATATTGTATTTGTGTATAATATATTTTATCATGATTCTACACTCTACAGGACATTGTATCAGACTTGCAATCATGAATTGATAATAATATATTCTTGTGTCACTGATTAGAATTATTATCAATTTGGCGGCACTGCTATAGTGAATAGATACAAACACAATTAAAGATAGTACTATCTTAGATGAAATTTCATCTATTCTGTGATATGAGCAGGCTGTTATCATGGATAATTCCCATTCAGAATTCCGGTGACCGGTATTCGTATTTCGTATAATAATTAATAATCCTTAACGTAAAGTGACCGTGTCAATTCATAAATCATATTTAACCAAAATGGGTAAACCTAAACGTTTGTGTCGATTTACGCCTGAACTTCGAAATAAGTACAGTTTCCTAAAAGAAATCAACGGATCTGATTCCGAACTACTATGTGGAAAATGTAAACGAACTTTCAGTATTTCACACGGAGGTGGATATGATATTGAAAGACATATTCAATCAATTAAACATAAATCTGCAGATATAGGCGTTTCATCAAGTAAGTCATTAACGACATATTATAAAAGTAGCGCACCAAGTTCAAGAGATTTGGGAATAGCAGCTGCAGAAGGTGCTTGGGCATACCATACAGTTTCTGAAAATCAGAGCTTTCGTTCGCATGACTGCTTTTCTAAACTTACACAGGCTTGTTTTGAACCTAAATTTCATTGTGCCAGAACAAAGTGTGAAAAAATAGTAACCAATGTTTTTGCTCCATATGCAATTGATATTCTAACTAATCAGCTTAAAAACGCAAATTGCATAAGTATTTTAACTGATGCTTCAAACCATGGAAATATTAAGTTGTTTCCTTTGCTTGTTAGATTGTTTGACCCCCTATATGGAATTCAGATAAAAATATTAAATGTTGAGTCTCAGCCAGGTGAAACTTCTGATATTATTATAAATTATATTGTAAAAACAATAGATGATAATAACATTAGAAATAAAGTAGCTGCATTTTGTGGGGACAACACCAACTGTAATTTTGGTGGTGTTTCAAGACGTGGCACTAATAATGTGTTTCATAAATTACAAGGAAAGCTGGGAAAACAATTAATTGGAGTTGGTTGTGCTGCCCATATTATCCACAATGCTATACAAACCGCTGCTGACTGTCTTCCTATTGATATAGAATGTATAATAGTAAAAATCTATTCTTTTTTTTTACATTTACACTGTTAGAGTGGAAGAATTGAAAGATTTTTGTATGTTTGTAGAAATTGAGTATAAAGCTACTCTTGGCTACAGTAAAACAAGGTGGCTTTCGCTTATGCCATCATTAGAAAGAATTTTAAAACTGTTTCCTGCTTTAAAATCTTACTTTTTGAGTCTAGATAAATTACCTCTAATATTAAAAACATTTTTTAGCAATCCTTGTGCAGAGCTATGGTTAAACTTTATTCACAGTCAAGCTGCCACATTCCATCAACATGTTTTGAACATAGAAGGCCAAAACATACTTGCAGTTGAAGTATTTAATAAGATAAAACAACTTAAAAACAACTTGATGCATAAAAAACAAAATAAATTCATTCCTTTGTCTGTAAGAACGCTTATTAGGCAACTAGAATATGATGGATTAGTACAAGAATCTGACATTCTAACTATAATTGAAAGTTTTTATAGTACTTCTGAGCAATATTTAACATCTTGGACTTTTCATTTTGAAGAACTAGAAATAATGGAATGTATTACCCTTAAAAAAGTACCAAATTGGTCTGAAATAGAAAAGGTTGCTGAGTTCATTTCAAATAAAGGATTTTTCAATCCTAATAATGATACTGCATTATTTGATCAATTTATGCTTACATTACAATATGTTACACAAGAGAAAATTGATGAATGGAACTTAGAAAAAAAACCCACGGATCAACGCTGGGTTTGTATTTTCAAATATTTTAAAGAAAAAGACATACAATGTGATAAAATGATAATAATAGTAGAATATGTGTTATGTCTGCCGGGTTCCAATGCATCAACTGAACGTGTTTTCAGTCACATATCAAAAATTTGGACCAAGGAAAAAACTCAGTTGAACGTGTCTACATTAAAGGCATTAGTAATAATTAAGTTAAACTTTGATTACACTTGTTTGGAATTTTATGAATTATTAAAAAAAAATAATTTGTTACTAAAAAAAATTGTATCTAAGGATAAGTATTAAAACTGTAATTGTGATTGTAAATTAAACTTTGTTTAAGTAAAAACTTTAACATTTTAAAATATGTTGTATCTAATGTTTGTCTGATTTGTTTATAATCAAAAAAAAAAATTTCAAATAAAATGAAATGTAATGTATATGTATTTGCTATTATTATGTATTTACATTTTACGCACCTCTTTTTTTAAGTGTCCCCCTTTAGGATAAAATAATTATGGTCAAACTACTATACTAGCTAATGTGTTTGAAAATTTCAGAGACTTATGTTTGTCTACTCTTGCGCAGTTGAGCTAGATCCTGCTTATTATATGACTGCTCCAGGATTTGCGTATGACTGTATGCTTAAATATACTAAGATCGAATTAGAAAGGTTGAAATGCCCTAACATGCTTTTGTTTATCGAGAACTCAATTCGTGGGGGAATAACTCAATCAACTAAAAGGTATGCTAAAGCAAATATACCAAATATTGATGGGTTGAATTATAATTCTAACGAACCGATTACATAGATAACATATCTTGATTGTGTAAATTTATATGGAAAGTCTTGTCAACAGAATTACCTTTTAAAGATTTTGAATGGGTTGATGACTTAAATATAGACGTAACTAAAATTGCTGATGATTCTGAAGTTGGATATATATTAGAAGTTGATGTCGACTACCCTAAAAATTTGCATAAAACTCATAATGATTTCCCGTTTTTACCGTTAAACGAATGTCCACAAAATTCTAATGTTAAGAAATTGTTAACTACACAATTACCGAAAAAAAACTATATTGTTCATTACAAAAATTTAAAACAAACGATTTCTCACGGTTTTGAACTTGTAAAAATTCATCGAGCTATCCGATTTTCTCAAAAGAAATGGATGGCATCGTACATTGAATTATGTACTAAAATGAGAACAGAAGCTAAAAACGAGTTTGAAAAAGAATTCTGGAAGCTTTTAATTAATAGTGTTTTTGGAAAATGTATGGAGAATGTTCGAACAAGAATTTCTATAAAACTGATTTCGTCAGAAAAAAAGCTAATAAATTAATGGCAAAAACTAATTTTAAAGATAGAACTATATTCCCTACGAATCTTATGGCTATTCATCAACATAAGGAAACTATTAAATTCGATAAGGCGATTTAAGTAGTATACATTTGTATGTTCTGCGCACTTTTACTGCGGAGATTGCAAATTTTTAAGGGGGATTTTTCCCCTCAAACTTTTTTTTCTCCGCTGTACCAGAATGCGGTGATTTTAAAATTTTTAGGTGGATTTTCCCCCTCAAACTTTTTTTTCTCCGCTGTACCAGTAAAAAAACACTGATTTTCAAAAACCATAATGTATGTTCTGCGCACTTTTGACTGCGGAGATTGTAAAATTTTAAGGGGGATTTTTCCCCTCAAACTTTTTTTTTCTCCGCTGTACCAGTAAAAAACACTGATTTAAATTTCACACTATACACTATTTATTTCCCGTGTAACACAGACGGAGTATTCCGCTACAACCAATAAATTTTTTTCTATGTTACACATAAAGTTTAAGCAGTGTATATACACACTTCTTAATTATATTTTTTAGTCATGTTTTTTTTTTAAAAAATAAAAAATAATACGTTTTGGTTCAAAATAAAAAAAATATATTTATATGTATTGTCTCATTATTCTAAATTAATTTTAAATTGATTAAACTAGTTTTCTTACTTCCCTAGTAAAAGGTACATATTCTACAATGCGATCATGAATTAATATACAATAAGCAGTTACACCTGAAAGAGATTCTGATGCTTCAATTTCTAATTGAACATCTACTGATGAAGCTGTAGCTGAATCATTCTGTTTTGACGTATCGATAACAATAATTGGAACTTGCGTTAAAAATGTAGATGGGCTTAATATCGGGTTCCGAATACTTTTTTCATAGTACGATTCTTGAAACGATTTATACATATCATATAATAAGGTGAAATTATTTTTCGTAAAATCTAAATTCAAATTATCATAAGGATATGCTATTGAGTTTAAAAATACTTTTACATTAGTTATATTACAATGATCGAATACACCACAATCTTTTTCTAACGAATTTTTACGTCCTTTTTGTAATCCAATTATATTAAATCGTGGTTTTTCTAATTTTTATGCTGTCTTCAAGTTCGACACAATTTTTTTTTGTGGTTCCGAGTTCAGGATATTCAAAAGTTTCAAAAGATCTGAACGGGATAAACAAACTTTTTTCTTTTTCAATAAGTTTTAATAATTTTAACCTTTATTCATCATCAACAGTAATATGTGGAACCTTCCAAACTATTTTATTCAAAACAACTTTTCCAGAATTTGTACTTGCATTGGTTATTACCTTTAGAGCGTTTAAATCGTTGACATCGAGTTAATATTAGTTCTAATCTAGAATTAACTAATATCTTTTTAAAGTCTTCAAATAGACCTAACCAATATTTCAACGGAATGCATGCACTAAATTTTCCATTATTATTTGCTGGGTTTGAACTATTTTTAAAAATCCAACCAGCATTTTCATAACAATTATAATTATCAGGTGTACCTGATAGATAACCTTTTAACGAACTAGAAATACCAAGTACACGTGTACTATCTACTTCTATTCTATATGAACCTTGAGCTATATTGCACAATACTTTTATTGAATTAACACTGTTTAAATTTACCACTTTCTTTGAACGATGACCATCAATGTATTGCATGTCTGGTTCATAATTTTTTTTTTCAAATCCCAATAAATGTCCTATACTGTTTGCTACGTTAAAACGTATTGTTGCATTACTGAATATGGTTGTCCTAAAATCTACTGGATCAATTCCGATATCAAAAGTTATTTTCTCTGTTAGTTTTATTAAAATGTATTCGTTAACATTATAAAAGTCATCTATTTGCGTCAAAATTTGATTTTTAATATCCTTAATACTGCAACGATCTCTGATAGTTAAATGTAATATATAAATTACCATAGCCAACAATACTCTAAACATTGGGAGCATAGAGGACATCCTTATAGTTATGTTAGGGTGAGCAGTCAAGCAAGCAATAATAAAACCGAATCTAAAAACAAAAGGTAATAACCAATCGAAAGTATCATAGCCCGTATGCTTTCTACCCGCAGGAAGGTAATAACAAATAATCTGGTGACATATTATGGATACGTAATTACCACACGGTAGAGTATATTAGTTGCGGAAGCACTCACCCGATAGAATATTATAGTCATATAATTGACGCGCGCTATCGCCCGGATGACGCAAAGCGTGGGCAGAAGCGGATGCAGGTGCAGAAGACCAACAGGAGTCTGAGGGTACCGTGGGAGTCCCTAGACGATAAAAAAGGGGGTCCAGATTAGGCACAATTCAGACGTGATCCACCAGAGTTAGAGCGAGCACCTTCACGTCACCCAGATCAATAGTTTTGTCATTTGGACATAGAATATTTTTCACAACTTCAATTAATTGGACTTAGAATAATTTTTAAATAAAAACACTTAGAATAATTTCGAGAGTTTTCATTATTTCAAAAACAACCTTTCCGATTCGACATCAATTCAACTGATTGTACGTGGCACGTTACAATACCGTAACACCCCTTTTTCAGTGTGATATAACAGGTTGGAAATTTATTATTATTTAGTAAACGATCGGGGTTTTCTAAATGTATTTCAAACTGGTTATTAGTTTCATTTATGTTTGGAAATGTATTATATGTTTGTAAATTTAACAAAGCAATTTCCGAGTCATCGTACTCATCAATTGCTGGAAAATAATGTACAGATAATGTAGTCGTATTACCAGTTAAACTTAATGTAATTGATTAATACATTGTAATAATTCAAGACATAAATGTCCATAATTAAATGAATTAAAATCTTGATAATTTGAATAGTTATATAAAATCGTGTTTCCTTTGAAATACTTTTGTAATTCAATTGGTGGAGGTAAATCACCGAAGCTATCAAAATATACAACCTTATCTTTAATTTTGTAAAACGCTACCCAATGACTTCCATCACCTGAAGATACGTCTAAGTTTAATATACCACATTCAATTGGTCGTGGACTTTTAGGTAAGTCATCTCGTGAAAAGACTCCTCGGAAATGATTGATATTAAACTTTACAATGTATTTTATAATGTCTCTAGATGTGAGTGGTCTGTCAGGTAACGTTTTTATCAGTTTTTTTCCTTGATCCATTATTGATTAAATTCAATCCGCTACCTTTCTTTTTTTCGAATTTTGAATTGCATTATAAACACTAGCACTCCCAGACATTAAACTACCGAGAGCTGATAACCCCGCGAAAATAGGAATTAGAGGAATCGCACCTCCTGTCTGACCTGGTGTTAAAAACAATCTTTTACCATTAGGATTTTTCTTAACCTTTCCTTTTTTTGCAGCTAGTGTTCTCTTTTTTATTTTTTTATTACTTTTATGTTTACCTTTATAACTCATACCTATTTTCTGTTTAACCTTCATCATACTTTATTTCAGTATTTATAAAGAAGTTTATAAAACCTTCACCAGTCTTATCTGATTTCTACTTACAGGTTGAGCACACTATCTTTCACTGGTTATAAATTTAAAAAATCCAGAGTATTTATAAGAAAAAAAATGGATTTGATTGAACAGAAAGATAAATTAGATATTTCAAACGTTGATACTCAAATAATAAAAAAAAACGTCAAGACATGGACCGTTATTACCTGATACTATACGTGCTATTATAGTCGGTCCTAGTGGTTCAGGTAAAACAAATATAATGTATAATCTAATCACTCATGAAAACGGAATAAGATTTGAAAATATTTATTTATACTCAAAAACTTCTAATCAAGAAAAATATGTTTTATTTAAAAAAATAATAGATGATATAAAAGGTGCTAACATTTTTATATTTTCAGACGCTGATAAAGTTATAAAACCGAATTTAACTAAAAAGAATTTTGTAATAATTTTCGATGATGTTTTATGTGGTCCGCAGTCGATAATAAGAGAATATTTCGGAATGTGTAGACATTCAGGTGCTAGCTCTGTATTCTATTTAGCACAAACATATTCTAAAATTCCGAAGCAACTGGTAAGAGATAATTCAAATTTATTAATAATTCTAAAACAGGATGATACAAATTTAAAACATATATTCAATAATCATTCATCAGCGGATATGGATTTCTCAGAATTACGGAAAACTTCTCATTTCTGCTGGAATCATAGTGATTACGGATTTATGGTTATTGATAAAACACGTGAAATGAATGAAGGTAGATATAGATGTGGTTTTCATACTTTTATTAAAAAAATAAGTATATAAATATAGTTGTAATATAGACAAAATCTACATAGTATTATCTTTAGTTGAAGGAAACAGATATATTAAGTTCATTATTTTCAATGAATAAAGATAAAGTTTTGTTAAAAAATTTGATATTATCAAAAAAAAATATCAAACGTAAAATAATGAACATGAAGCGTGGTGTTATAGATTCTGATAACTATTTTCGCGAAACATTTATACCTTTACTCAAACCATTGACTTCAATTCCAGAAAAAAACACTTCATTTATTTCTGACACTACTAAAAAAAAAAATACCTTGATCACTAGTGATGGAGATAGCGAAAACGGATCAAATTCATCGTTCGATAATTTTTTAATTTCTAATCCTAAACTACAACGGTATGATCAATCGTATGGCATGCATTATGATTCGGTTAATGATCAACTTAAAATATCAGATATTCCTGTCACTTTTGATTATGGTAACTTACGCTTGCTTGATAATTACTACCCTTGGACTAAAGGACTTTGGTCTTTATTATATGAGAAAGTACCAAAAAATATGACGATAAAAGATATGGAATCATATTATAATATTCTAAAAACAAGTAAAGTTTATTTAAAGGCAGACGGGAAACCTAAAACCTCAAGATATTTCAAATGGATGAACGTTGTAAAACCTCTATATGATCGAATGAAAATTGATGAAAAACAATTAAATGAGGAAGTATTGAAAATAAATAACACAAAAGTTAAAACTCCTTCTCAATTAAAATTAAAAGAATTTGATAACTTTTTATCTAGCCCAGGCGCAAAACGAAGAAACATTATTGATGATACAGCCATATCAAATGAACCATTTCACCTTCTTCTTCAGTGATTAGTTCTAAATTTGAAGAACCTCCAACTGTTCAGCTATTTAAATTTAGTTTATCACCGTCAGTTAAGAAAAGGATCTGGTTTATATAAAGATGTAATACCTCATACACAATTAGTGTATTATGATGATCCAAATGAATTAGTTGTTAGATTAAATCTTTTAACATCGTCCCAAAATGCTGATAATACTGGTGTAAATAATGAAATCATATCTATTATAGAAGAATTACGTGAGAGGAATATTATAGTTTAATGTCTACATTAGAGGGTTTAGGTAATGAGCTACATCGACCTGCAAGAAAAGTATTTCCAAGACGTAGTATAATAACACGATTTAAAGATGACCTTTGGCAAGCTGATTTAATGGATATGCAATCTCATTCTAAACAAAATCTTGGTTTTAAGTATATTTTAGTTGTTATAGATACATACACGAAATATGTATGGGTAGAATCATTGAAAAATAAAACAGGAAAAGAATGTACAAAAGGTATGTTTAATATATTAATACCCGGTTGCACCAAACTAATCGTTATCTATCGGTAAATTATTTTTCCTCGTGTTAAATTTTAATCTAATGATAAATAAACGTTTGTTAAATTAACACTTGTTAAATTTAAGAGTGTTGCACAATCATTGTTTTGTATTTCGGTTATTACCAAAATACTGGTTAACAAATAAATGGTACCTGCAATACAAGTTGATAATTGATATTATCATCATAATCATATCATCGAATCTTATCAATGATAAACTGATTTATACTTGTGTATAATTTAAAAATGTCTGTTATAAGCTCGAATTAAAGTTTATTTCGTGCCTTCGTGGCTTTAAGTTTTACTTTATTGTGTATAATTTCTGAACATGTACAAGAAAAATAGAGGGAAGAATTTTACAGAAGACGAGAGAAAACTTTTGTTAGATTTAGTTGTGCCATATAAAGAAATTGTTGAAAATGTTAAGGTAAAGTTATATCTCATATTATATATTTATATTATTATTATTGTTATTAGTTTCATTGTATTTATAAAAGGGTTCTAAATTTTAGACTGATAATATTTGGAAATTCAAAAAGGACGAAGTATGGGACATTATATTAAAACAATACAATAGTAATACACGGCAACTTTCTGGGATACGAAACGTATCTCAGTTAAAGACTTGCTATGCTACAACAAAGAGAGACACCAAAAAAGAAAAATCAAATAAAAACGTATGAACATTATTGTATTTTAAATAATATTTTTAATATTTAATATGAGTGTTATTAAGACTTGAATTTTTATTTAGGTTGAAATTTACAAGGAACATTATAATAAAACTTTACTATCTTCTGTAGATGAAATTGATGCCAATATATTAATTGATTTAATTATGCCACATAAATATACTATTGAACAAGTAAATATTTTATTTAACTTAGAAATAAATATTGTTATTCTTAAATTCTGTAAGAAAATGTTGTGATTTATCATAAATTATGTAAGAAATAGTATAATGGTATAATAAAGCCCCCCCCCTGTTTGTGCCTATGGTACAAATAGATTATAATTTTAGGAAAGTATTTAAAACATTGTACTTAAATACTTTTTCTTAAGGAGCACTCTTTTCTAAAAACCACAGTTAATCATTTGTTTTTTTAATTTCTATGAATAGAATGAGTGTCCACAAAAAATTGATGGCATTTGGGAATCTATTCAAGAGTCATACAACTGTCAAACTACTACTGGATATAAATCTAAATCAGACCTACAATATATGTATAAAGCATACATTAAAGAAGCAAAAACAACGAAACGTAAACACAAGGTATCTTCTTCAAACCACATTAATTATTTAATTTATTTTAAATAATAAAAATAATTTTAAAACTAGGAAGAAGTATATAAAACTGGTGGTGGGCAGTCATCTCTTCCATTGACATCAATTAAGGAAAAGGTCATGAGTATACTTGGTGATAAAATGGATCCATTAGAAAATAATTATGATTGTGATACTGAATACAGAGGTAATTTAAAAATTGCATTTAATTTTATTTATTGGGCACAAATACAATTTCTATCTAATGTTTGAAATAAGCTATAACTGTTGAAGAAAATAGTCCTATTGAAGAAAATAGTCTTGTTGAAGAAAGTAGTCCTGTTGAAGATCATAGCTATAAAATTCTGACCGTTGAACCTGTGTATGATGGTATGATCTGTTCAATTTTTTTTAATACATTAAAATACAATAAATTAAATTATTTTTTTTAGACACTGGTGTTTACAAAGACATAACATTAGTGGAAGATCAAATTAAAAATATAATGGATGAAAACAATACAGGTATTAATTGGATATTTTTAATTTTAATCCTAATCATTGTTACACATATTGTCAAAATAATTAAAATATTTTTTTGTTTGGTTAAAGAGTTTGATCCGTTTTTATTTCAATCAACATCTAAAAAAGAAAATAGGAAACAACCAGCGAAAGATATATCAGTTCTATCCTCTTCAAAAAAAGTTTATGAAGGATTAAACAAGATTGTTCAGCAACGTTCAACAATATCAAGTACTAAGTTGGATATGGAAAAAGAACTCTATCAACTTAAAATAAAAAAAGCTAAAATTTCTTTAGAAACGACAGAAATTGAAAAAGAAGTTATGCAAAAAAAATTAATAACACAAAATTTAGAAGTTCAACACAATGAAATAAAAAATCAAATTTTGTTATTAGAACTTAATAATAAAAGAAGCAACTAATTTTTTTTTAATTTGACAAACATTATTTTTATCATCAATAGTTTTACTACTTTATTGTTATTTTATTTTATAAAATGTTATGTTTATTGTTTATGTTATAAAGGTAAAATGTTATGTTTATTGTTTTAAAGAAAAAGAGTATTCTATTTTTTGTTACTTTATATTTTTTTTTTTTTAAATATGAAATACAGTGTTTATTAAATTTGTTCTCACTGCATTCCCAACTTCATTTTGCCTTGCTATTGGTAAGGTTGTAATTTCTTGAAACAATTCTTGATCATCAACTATATCTTCTGGTGGCATCACATCATTTTCCTGGATTAATAAATTATGGAGAACAGCTGTTGCAACAATTGTAGCCATGGTAGTGTCTTCCTTTGTACGTAATCCAATAGCTAATACTGGAAACCTTCTTTTCCAAATTCCAAATAGTCTCTCAATCACATTTCTAGTTCCTATTTGTGCTTTCTGAAATCATAATTTTACATTTGAATTATATAATATAATATAATATTAATAAATATATATAATATAATATAATATTATAATATTAATAAATATTAATAATAATAATATAATATAAAATAAAACTATTTGAATAGTTTATTAAAATTATAAGCTACCTGATATCTTCTCTCAGATTCTGATCGTGGATTTAGTAAAGGTGTCAATAAATAGCTTCGACATGGGTATCCTCCATCCCCAAGCAAAACACACTTGCCAAACTCATTATTTTCAAATTGTGCTCGAAGCATGCTATTATCAAAAATTGTTGAATCATGGACAGAACCAGGCCATCTAATACAAATTTAATGACATAGTTTTGTAAAAAAATTCATAAATTTATGTTCACACATAATTTTTACATGCTGTTTTATATAACTACTTACCTAGCAACTAAATTAGTAATTACAAGATTACTAGTACATACTGCTTGTACATTGATGCTGAAATATCCTTTTCTGTTTCGAAATTGTTCCCCTATATCACTATTGGGTGATTGTATTCGAACGTGTGAGCAATCAATAGCACCTATTACTGTTGGAAAACCTCTCATTCTATAAAATCCCAACTGTATAGCTTGTTGTTCATTTTGAGAGGTTGGCATTTTAATAAAGTGATGCCGAAGTTTAGCAATTGCTACAGAAACACGTTTAATAATCCGGCAAACAGTAGATTTGTGAATATGGATTAAATCTCCCATCACTTCCTAATTTCGTTTATAGGAATTTAATATGTTATATATTTAATTATTAGGTTATTTCATAATCATTTATAAAGCATACCTGAAATGCTCCAGTTGCATAATATCGAAGAGCCACTAACAATTGATTTACTGGTGAAATTGCATTATTGCGACACGTTTGATGCATAATTTCATCTTCGATCATGTGCAACAATATCAAAAACGTTTGTTTGGATAATCTGAATACAATTTTAATAAATATATTATAATTATATACATATATAATGTAAGTACTCACCTAAACCGACATTTAAACTCATGATCGTCAAAATTGTTTAAAGGATTATACCTCTCACGAACCACTCTAGGTTTTGGAAGTCTCATAATTATTTCTAAAACTATTTCTTCATCAGATGAATCATCTGATGAAGATAATTCTACTGAACTACTCATAAAAAATTAAAGTTAGAAATTAGTATTTAAGTTAAAAACTAATTAAGAATCTATTAAAACACAACACATTACACAATATAATATTACAATGAAATAAAAATATAGAATCATATATTTATCAATATTAAATAATGACCACAAAATATTGATAGCGAAATTTAACCATACATAAAATTTTACACGGCGATAAATCACCCTCTAATTTAACTGGTGATAAAGTAAATTTTTAACTACAGATAACATTTAAAACATGGTTTATGCAACAGATTTTATTTTAACTTTAGTTAAATGAGTTTATCTCTGTGTAAATATTTGGTGCAACCCGGCATAAAACAAGCTAATCCAAAATTATTACAAACAGATAATGGTACAGAATTTTATAATAATCAATTTCAACAGTTAATGAAAAAAAAATAAAATTAGACATTATAGTACGTATAGCAGGTACATGTAATTGGTTTAACAAAATATCAAAAATTATTTATAATTATAATCATACAAAACATAGATCAATTAAATGTACACCATATGAAGCTAGAATAAATACAAGTAAAATCAAATCAAATATACAAACAAATAAAACATTATATAAACCAAAATTTAAAATTAATGATAAAGTAAGAATATCAAAATATAAGCATATATTTTGTAAAGGATATACACCGAATTGGACAACAGAAATTTTCACAGTTTCAAAAGTTTTACATACAGAACCAATAACTTATCAGCTATAGGATGGATCAAACAATATAATTCTAAGTGGTTTTTATGAGCAAGAAATTAAATTGACCGATTTTCCGAACACATTTCTAATTGAACGTATTATAAAAAAAGTTAAAGATAAAATGCTTGTTAAATGGATGGGTTTTGATTCCAGTCATAATTCATGGATATTATCGAAAGATATTTTTAAATAATTTTTTTTTTTATACATATTTTACCTTTTTATAAAAATAAAAAAAAAAAAGTATTAAATTAAATTATTTTAGTTATTCATATAATGTTTTCCTTTCACTTTGAACGACACCCACTGATGATAATTGTTTAAATTTAGAAATAATTATTATCACTAGATAGCGTGGAAAAAACACCTACTGATGATAATAATTTAAATTTAGAAATACTAAATATCGATTTTCTTAAACATAGTGAATATTAGAATAATTATTTTTTTAATTTATAATGTTCGTATGCTAGTGAATTAATCCCATCGTTTGTTATAAAACGTTTATCATCGTTACCACTTAGTACAAGCTTATTCATTGTTTTAGAATGAACAACATGTTTATTCGATTGAATAAAATTCATGTTTCTACAAGTTTGTTTATTATCAAGAGAGATTTGGTTTATGTACGCATTTAATACTTCTATATAATTTTTAAAATACATATGTTGATTAATTACATATTTTTTTACACCTTTAGCTTTTTTAACCTCATCGTTGTTTTCAGTCTTGTAAGCATATAATTTCGGTCTTAATGAAACAAATTCTTTTAAAATTTTTCCTCCCATTTCATCTTTAAAATAACCAGGTTGGTTTTTATGATTTTCGCTAAAACAATAATGATCTTTTGGATAGTTTGATGTATCAAAATACGGAAATAAATCATATCTATGTTACGGAATAAACTGTATAAAAAGGTCTTTTTCAAGACCAACAACATCAATTGGGTAAGACAAGTAAGACTGACAGATAAAAACCACACCGGGTAAATACAAATAGCAGAACAACGGTGTGATTTTTATCTGTCAGAACGAATCACGCGGACCAATCAATAACGGACTAGATGGCCGAAGACGGTATAAATACCGGACACTTTCGACCATCTAGTCAGTCTTTTCCAAACCTTCAAACTGTCAACATCAACCAAAGAATCCAGACAGAAGAAGACCCGGACCACCATAGAAATACCGTTCAACGACCTCAATCATCGTTCAGCAGCCGACTACGGACGAAATTGCCGCTCCACGGCAATAACGTGATTCACCGGCTGACCAACAACGACGAAACGCGGATCTACGGCTTCAAGTATCGTTTAACAGCGGACTACGGACGAAACTGCCGCTCCACGGCAGTAACTTGCAGTGTCGGCTGACCGACAACGACGAAACGCCGCTCTACGGCTGCCAGCATCGTCCTGAGAATCCCGGCGCTGACTATCCACGTGGCTACCGCTCGACGGTATAAGACCCGTGTCGACGTGCAATCCGGCGCTGACTATCCACGTGGCTACCGCTCAACGGTATAAGACCCGTGTCGACGTGTAATCCGGCGACGACGATCCACAGACGGTGCCGTGTCCAGACGCCCGGCGCTGACTATCCACGTGGCTACCGCTCGACGGTATAAGACCCGTGTCGACGTGCAACCCGGCGCTGACTATCCACTTGGCTACCGCTCAACGGTATAAGACCCGTGTCGACGTGTAATCCGGCGACGACGATCCACAGACGGTGCCGTGTCCAGACGCCCGGCGCTGACTATCCCCGTGGCTACCGTTCAACGGTAAAAGACCTGTGTCGACGTGCAATCCGGCGACGCTTCAATAAAACGGCCCTTTTCAGGGCCAACACACTACCCACCTAGGCGCTTAATTAAGCTGTCCTATCCGATCCAGGCTCGTTGTCGGAATACCGCTTACATAAGTTTGTACCGACATCGGCCGGATCCCACGCCCTATGTATATATATTTTGTAATATAAACTAACCCACTGTACAGTTTGTACCTAACCTAACCATCCGGACGAACCGTATAAACTGGCGCCCAACCCGTGACTCAACACGACCAACCAGAAGAGAGGAGAAACAAATACATACGGCAAAACAATATACTCGTCGAGTTTACTAGTCGGTACGGCAGAAGCATATACCTACTCGTCGAGTTTACTAGTCGGTACGTCAGAAACGTATACCCGATAATAACCAGTACGGTTATTCTTTGCAAACAAATTGCCTAGCTGGCACGGCTGACAAACGGATCTACTAGTCGGTACGGCAGAAGCGTATACTCGTCGAGTTTACTAGTCGGTAAGTCAGAAACGTATACCCGATAATAACCAGTACGGTTATTCTTTGCAAACAAATTGCCTAGCTGGCACGGCTGACAAACGGATCTACTAGTCGGTACGGCAGAAGCATATACTCGTCGAGTTTACTAGTCGGTACGTTAGAAACGTATAACCAATACGATTATTCATTGCAAACACATTGCCTAGCTGGCACGTCTGAAAGATATAATCAACAAACGGATTTACTAGTTGGTACGGTAGAATCATATACCCGGCAATTTTACTAGTCGGTACGGTAGAATCGTATATCTGTCGATCTTATTAGTCGGTTCGGAGTATTATATACTTGTTATTAATTATTAAAACGACAACATGACTAGACGGAACCAGGCGACGCCTGGGGAGGACCCGACGGAAAAAACACGACAGTTAGAGGGAAAGGTAGCAGCATTAGAAAAGACCACACAACAGCTACATAAGAAACTAGAGATGATGGAAAATCAATATGAAGCGTTACGACAACTCATTAATGACACAGATACCAAACTACTAGTGACGACAGCACGGCAAGAAAAAGATATCCAGACATTACAGACCAATGTTACTTCATTACAGAATACAAAAAACGATGGTAATGTTATTAACACTATCACCAGATCAACAGTAGATATTACAGCCCCAACATTTAGTGGAGAGAGCAAGACAGAACACCCAAAACAATTCCTTAAGGATATGTATAATTACCTGGATCACAAACAAATTACTGCCAGAAGAGAAAAAATGATAGTAATAGAAAACAATCTTCGTGGAAAAGCATCAAAATGGTACACAATGATCAAAGATGCAGCTCTAGACGAAGTAACATTCAGTGAATTGTTCCTCAAGCATTTTTTCTCTGAAAATCATCAATGGGAGATTTTCATTAAATGCACAGAAGCGGGAAAAAAACCTATTAAAAAGGATTTTCAGGAACATTTTCATCATTGGATGGCGGAATTAAAACACTTAGACTCACCTAAGATGAATGAAGAACAAGCAATCAACTTAATTACAAAACATTTCCCGATAGCTATCCAAGCATATATACAAACAACAAAAGAAAAGAAGTTTTTACCTATATGGGAAAAATTAGGTGAATTAGAAAATAATAAAAATCACGAAGAGGAACCAATCAAACAAAATAATCAAACACAACAATTTGCAAGTCGATATAATATGCAGCAACAACCACGAAACTTCAACTATCGGCAGGGGCAATATAATGCAGTACAACAGACACGACAGCCGATTGGGAATAATCAAACGCCATACCAACCAAACACGCGGCAATCAGCGGGAGAAAAAACACAACAGAACCAATACGTCCCGAAAGCAGTAAAACAAATGGTAATATACAACGATGATGATAATGAGACATACGAGGAAAACGATATAGAAACTGAAAACAGCGATGAGTCAAAAAACCAAAAATGGGGGACGATGGACCTGGATCAGCCACTGTCATAAACACCCCTGACCAAATACAAACCACAAAAAAATTAGCAATATTAAAAGCATCGGACCTACTACAGGACGACGAATATGACGAAGAAATAAAAAAGACAACATCAAAAGGATGCCCATACGTTAAAATCAAAATCAAGGACACAACATACGAAATGTTAATAGACTCCGGAGCAGAAATAAGTGCAATTTCGGAGCACTATCAACAGGTAATAACAGACGAAAACCCTAAAACACCGACAATCCCGGTAAACGGACTACACATATACAACGCAATAGGGGACAAAATGACAAAGATAAAGACTCAAATATTACTACCAATCCAAATTGGAGAAAATGTATTGCAATCACCATTTATGGTAATAAAAAATCTTAACGAAAACGGAATATTAGGAAATGATTTCCTGGAAAACCACGAAGCATCAATCGATTTCGGGAGAAGAACATTGGTATTGAAAATTAATAATAAAATACACGAAATACAACTAATGGATAAAATACAGGAAAATCCAGTACACCTAAGGGCAATATCAACGAAAACTGTCACAGAAGTTCACAAGGAAAATAGAATAAAAAACTTACCAGGTCATTTACAACAGAGGTTAGACAAACTAATTCATGATTTCCCAGAAGTATTTAGTGAAAAACCAGGCAAAACCTAACCTAACCGACATCGGCCGGATCCCACGCCCTATGTATATATATTTTGTAATATAAACTAACCCACTGTACAGTTAGAGCCCGGTAATTGCCCGGCTAAAACCCAAGCGCCCCCGATTGTGTCGACCCACTTATGCAAGTCTGGTCGGAACAAATCGACGCTTTACTCGGCCCTTGCTTTGTCAAATATAATTATTATTTTATAGAAATAGAAACACGTAATACTCAAAACAAAGAAGTGTATTTATTTACGAAACGGGTCGTCCATCCGGACGAACCGTATCATCTAATATCATCAAAAAAATTAAATGTTCGAATATTATATATCAAAGAATCTGTATCCGAGTACAATAATCGTATTTTATTATTATATTTATTTTTCATTACATTATAATGAAAATCATACATAAATGTTTTCGAGACATCTAAAATTGCAGACCCTACATAAATTGCTTTATCGAATTTGATAGTTTCCTTATGTTGGTGAATAGCCATAAGATTTTCAGAGTATATAGTTCTATCTTTAAAAGTATTTTTCATCATCAATTTATTTGCTTGTTTATCTGATGTAACCAGTTTTAAAGAAACTCTAGTTCGAACATTCTCCATACATTTACCAAAAACGCTATTAATTAATAACTTCCAAAAATCTTTTTCAAATCTGTTTTTAGCTTCTCTCCTCATTCTCGTACATAGTTCGATATATGAGGCCATCCATTTACTCTGTGAAAATTTGATTTATCGATGAATTTTTACTAATTTAAGACCATTAGCAATTGCTTGTTTTAAATTTTTATAGTGTAATATATATTTTTTTTTTTTGATGATAAAGTAGTTAATAATTTTTTAACTTTTGAATTTGGAGGACATTCGTTTAAAGGTAAAAACGGGAAATCATTATGTTTTTCATGTAAATATTCAGGATAATCAATATCAACTTCTAATATATATCCGACTTTTGAATCATCAGGAATTTTAGTAACATCTATGTTCAAGTCATCAACCCATTCGAAATCTTTGAAAGGTAGCTCAGTTAACATCGAATTTCCATATAAATTTACACAATCAAGATATGTAATCCATGAAATTGATTTATTAGGATTATAGTTCAAACCTTTAATGTTTGGTATGTTTGCTTTAGCATATCTTTTAACTGATTGACAGATACCCCCTCTGATTGAGGATTCAAAATATAAAAGCATGTTATAATCAGTCAATTTTTCTAATTTAACCTTAGTATATTTAAGCATACAATCGAAAGCAAATCCTGGAGCAGTCATATAATGAGCAGGATCTAGACTAAGAGTGGATAAACATAAATCTCTAAAATTTTCGAACACATCCGTTAGTATGGTGACATCAGTTTTCAAATAAAGATCACTATACTCACCCAAAGTTTTAATATTAAATCCTTTCCAAATTTTTTTAGCATGAGAATAATCATTATTATTAATTTCTTCATTTTTTAAAGAGTTATAAAATGCAGATTTTGAAGGTAATCGAGTTTCGTTTAATTTACTCCAACTATCAATATACTCATAAGGGAAAACCCCATTTCGTGTGACTAAATCAAATGTTTTATTAGAAAATAATTTTAAAGTTTCTTTAAACCTTGATTTATCTTCAAGTAAATTTTTTGCAAGCTCGCTTAATGAGGAGGCCATAAAACGGAATGTATCAACGAATTTTATACTAAATCTCGGAGCAATCTCTTTACTAAAAAATATATATTTTTCTACAGAATTTGGAATAACATGTATATTCTTATCATCAAAACCAAGTTCTCGAATTATAAAGTGACTATCGTATGATAAGTTATGAAAAAAAAATGGAACAAATGATGGGTTGGTTATTTCAAAATTACATTTAAAACAAATACATTGTCTATATTTATCAGTAATATGACAGTGATCTCTAACTTTATATAATTCATTTTCTTCAAAAGATAATAAACATATTTTACAAACCTTTGCTATTTGAAATTCTTTTTCCTCCTTTTCAGTCAACGTAATCATTTGTACATTAATTTGATAAATATCATTTATATTTTTTGAAATATCAATCATATTTTCCATAAACTTTTTTGCCGCATCAATACCTCTATAAATTATTATGTTTGTTGGAATTTTAAACTGTCGCATTAACTTTTCTGTGATAATATTATAGTCGACTTTTACATAAAATGCATAACTCATAATTTCATGTAAATGTGTGATATAAGTTTTACTAGTTTCAGTGAATTCATTTGTCTGTTTAGGTTTTAAAATACATTAAAAGTCAGCATAAATAACAAATGGTATTCTAGAAGTTTTTTCATAACTTTTAAAAAATATGAATTTATTTTCTTTTCCTTCTTCAAACATTATCGGTCTTCCTAATTTATTCTTACTACACATTTTTTTATGTTCAGTTAATCCTGTTTCACCCCAAAGTTTACTTTTACATGGTTTATTTCCAAAAGTTGTAAAACACCTCTTGCAAATAATTAATTTAGAACAATTTTTAGTTTTCTGACTTCTAATAAATCTTAAAAAATCTTTAATATAACAATAATGCGATGTTTTATGATTATTGACAAAAAATAGATCAAAATGATTTTTTTCTTCTTTATTATTTATAAATAGAGGGAAAATAGTACCTTTATTATTTAAACTATAAACATTAACTGAAACATTATTTAAACGTTCAAATTTTTTAATTTGATTTATTGGTGTTGGGAAATCAATACATTTAAAATCTAACTCACTCTTTTTTTCGAGAAAATCAAAATATTTTGGTTAAATCGTGATTTATTAGAACGCTTATCATATTTGGTCAGTATAGAATATTTAAAACAGTATTTATCTTTATTTTTAACGTTTATAATAGCCTTTTTTTTCGTATAAATTTAAGTAAATCTGCACCTCCTTTTAATGGATTTACTAAATTGATTCTCAACTGTAACCCATCTATTGAAACAAGTGTCCATCCTGAACCTTTAGCAATAAATTCAGATTCTTCAGCTAATATTTTATCAAACTTTGTGTTTAACAAACTAGCGAAATCGGATGAATTACATGCTAAAACATTCGAAGTTTTAAAAGCCACATCTTGTTTATCATGTGTTATAGGACGTGTGTAAGTAGCGTCAACGTGTAAATTAAATTTGATCGACGTTTTAATACACGATTGTTTTAACTTTAAAATTAACCCATGTGAAATATAGTTAAAAAATAATTTGTAATCTATATAATTTTCACAGTTCTTAATTATGAAAGTTTTTGAACCTTTTCTAAATATTTCTATTTCAATAAGTCCACTTCCAATCGTGTTCATACGCTGTTTTTTTGTTATTATATTTCTGTTTATAATGAGCTGAAATAATAAAAAACACATAATATTTATATATAAATGTATGTTTTTTTGTTTTACATTTTTAAAAAAATAATAATAATAACATTCTTAAATAAACTATGAGTACTTAGTTTTTTTAAAAAAAAATCATTTTAGATTCAAACAAAAAGATTCTGTTAATAAATTTAGATCATCCAATAATGTACAATAATCGCTATGCAGATGATAAGCTAAAAGCTAACGTCTGTTTTCGAAATCTAACATAACCATACAAATCATAATATTTATTAACAAGTAATATTTCATTTCTCAAATTTATTATATTCTCTTTTAAGATTTTTATTTTTTTTATATCTTGTAAAAGTGTTTTAGCTAAGTATTTTTCATATCTTAATATTTTAATTTTTCTTTTGATTAAAATTATGGTTTTTCTTTGTTCATGTTTACTTTGTACTTCCTTCTCATCATTATTATCGATTTCTTCATCCAATCGATGAATTTCAATTAAGATATGGTTAAGTAAATCCATTTTCTAAAAAAAAAAAACATTTTTTTTATGTTTTGGAAAAGCTATTGTGAACAAAGTAATACTTCTATACAAGTAGGTGTATAAAAAAGAAAAAATGGAAAATAGATTTATTTAAACAAATTTATTTATTAAATCTTCTAGTTGATTATTCAAAATTGAGGAACGATAACGTAAACGTCTATTACATTGTAGACCAATATAATAAGAAAAATTATAATCGTCTAAAATGTTTCTTTTTTCATTTCTTAACTTGTCTATTTCAATTAGGTTTATTATTTTTTGTTTTTATAAACCATGAATCTTTTTATTTAAAACTCTTATATCTATTTTTTTTCTTTCTTCATCTTGATCAACACTTTTTTCGTTTTCTAAAACTTTCAATTCTAATTCTTCTATCAAAGATTGGATATATATGATTTGAGGAGATTCCATTTTTTTAAAAAAATCTGAAATTATAGGTAAATATTTATTCGTTTATTTTTTTATTTTAAATATAAAAAAGGTAATGTAAAAACTATATCTCATTTACACCACATCTAAAAAAAAATGTATTTTTTTTTAATAATTTGTACCACTTTTCAAGTTTATAATTCACACCAAATAAAATTTTAAAAAGGGGCATTATCTAATCTGTACCTACTAAAATTATAATTTGTAACATTGTTCACCTTATTAAAATTATAATTATAATAAAATGTATATATATATAAGTAAATTTTTGTTTAGCAATAATTCATAAAACATATAAAATCAATCATACTTTAATTATAAATAAATGTATAAGTAAAACAAACTCTATATATATTAAATAAGTAAATTCTTGTTAAGTATATTATACTATTTTTTAAAAAATAAAACATAATTTATAACTATTTATATCAACTAAACTCTGTAAGAAACGAGAAAAAGCTTGTAACTATTTTTATATATGTGGTATATATAAATATATATATATATATATTTATATATACCACAGAATATATTCCGTGTATATACCGCACATTTACTACAACTAAGCTGATTATAACAAAAATAATAATAACTATAATTAAGTCGTTATAATCAGCTTAGTTGTAGTAAATGTATAAGACGTAACAACACAAAATATTGTTTACGATGTATCTGTGTGACTGTGTATATGTGGTTTGGAAAAAACTATTAAAATATTTATTTTTTATTTTTAAAAATGTGAAGATATAAAATTATACATATTATTATTATTATAAATGACATACTTTTAAATGTTGTACTACACACTAATCTTTTTGAACTATTCAAAATGTTTCGTACTATACTCAATTTTAGGGCTGGTACAAATTACATTTTTCATTTCGTTTTCTAACGTGATGTAAAAAAAAAAAATAAACTAAAATTAATTTATTTATGTAACGCAAATACATGTTATATTTTTGATACAAATTACATATGTATTTAAATGAACCTATTTGTGGTGAAAATTGTGTAAAATACCATTATTAAATGTAATCATTTTTTATAGTGGAAAATTATAATAGTCAACCGATTCAAATAATAAAACTAAAATTCTACATGATAATAGTAAATGTTTAATTTAAAGCTAGTTAATAGTAGTAAAGTAATAGTACTTACATTTCTGGAAAAAAATATACTGGCTTCTAGTTGTAGTGAACCGGTCTTGGTGAAGATGGTTCAGCACGATTTAACGACGAAGTCCACTTTGTCGTATGTGTAGGAAGTTTGAATTAAAAGTTATTTATTCACTGAGACGATGAATATAATAAAAGCAAGCCCGATGTATTGTTAAGTATAGAACAATGTCATCGGTCTATGTGTGAGTGAGGCTTAACTATGTCTAATTCTTAATACTACCACAACCCATTTTATATTAAACTATTTGGGTGTAGTCCCCCAAAATATACGTACGTGTCATGGTAAACAGGAAATTCGACTATACGTTTCTATTTCATATTTTACTATAACCAATTATTTAAATACATATTTTTTAATCTTTAAAAAATATATATATATATATATAAACGATTATTAAAACTATGTTCATAATCCAATTATTTAATATATTATTATTCATTATTCTAAATCTAACCAACTAATATCAGCTCAGGGCAACAGGAATGAAGTAATGTAATATGCCGGATTTCTAGATAGTGTTTCTACTGAACTAGCTGTATGTCTAATTCTTAATACTACCACAACCGCTTTTATATTAAACTATTTGGGCGGCGTAGTCACCAAAATATACGTACGTTTCTATTTCATGTTTACTATAACCAATTATTTAATTTTAATCTTACCTTGCTAAATTTACGTACCTTGCTAAATTTTATATAACCTTTCAAATCTGACATTGAAATGTAGAAGTCAATTACATTCTTTTAGATAAAAATCGCACTTGTTATTACATTCTATTTTTTCGATTATGAAAAGACGTACCTTTCAAATTTTATTCTAGTTAGTGTTTTAGCTGAACTGATTATTTTAGACTTAAGAGGAGGAGTAGAAGTGGTTACATATATAAGAGATTCATCGATACAGTATATTCAGTATACTTCAACAGATTTTACAATCTAGACTTTTTTTAATAAAATTAATTTAATTTTGAAAAAATGTCCTGCTACTCATTTAAAAGCGATGACGAGGAGTCGGTTGTATTTTCCGAAGTAAGTAAAAAAAAAAACATTTATTTTTTATTTTTTTTTTTATTATAATATAATATATAATTATTTTAATTAAAAGACATTAAATATTTTATGAAAAATTTATTTTGTAAACCGTCATCAGCTTATCGTCTATTTTAATTATAGGATAATATTGCAACAACATCTCAAAAAAAAGGTACATCGAAAAGGTTAGCTGTAAAACCGGAGAAGAAACCAGTATCGAAAAAGACGAAAAAGGTGAGTTATATAAATTTATGACATATTACGAAAAAGTAAAAAAAATATAATTTAATTATTATTTTATAGAGCACCGCTATTTGTTATACAGACAAAATATTAGATTTAATAACAGATCCAACTATACCAACCGGTGCAGAGAACACCTTGAATATAAAAAAGGATGATTGTTCATTAACGGTTAAGACACCTGTAGACAATACGGCTGTAGATTACTGGACTATAGCACATTATAAATGTGCTAAAATTGCTAATTTTGCTCTGCAAGATAGGTAATAATAATAATAATAATATATATATATATATATATATATTTAACTAAAGTGAAATATTTATAATAAAATTAATTTAACCTAACCTAACTTTTTTAGATGGAAGCATGTTGAATGCTCACTCAAAATATCTTTAACAGGACAGCATCCGGATGATTTAACTACAGCCAAAGAAATGGTGACGCTCATTCAATCTGTTTTCGACAAAATGATGCGACATCCCGCCAAGAAGCTTCTCAGACACAGACCAAAAAAAAAATAAACTTATAAAATGTATGTAATAGGATATGGTGTTGGATTAATTTTATTTAATAAAAAAAAAAAATTTTATATTTATATTTATTTTTATTATTTAGATAAAAAAAAAAAAAAATAATAATAATTCATTTATAGGTTAAAATAAAAATAAAAATAAATAAAAATAAAAAAATAAAAATAAAAATATTGAAAGTTGGTATATAAGTGGTGTTAATTTTACATTTTTTTTTTTTTTAACAAGAACGATAAATTAAAATAAATTAAGAAACTTTTTTTTATATTACATCACTAAATCTTGTAATATCATGTTCGACAATGAATTAAAATGAAATTGTAGTAACTCGTACATAAATGAACAATCTTCACTTTGTATATTACTGTAGCTGAAATCATAATTTTGAATGTATTGATTTGTAAATTCGTTTCGTTGACAAGATGATGGTAACCCATTTACGTCAGACTTAATTAACGTATAAGCTGTATCAAACGTTTTTTGGTATGATTCCAATTTTTTCTGTTTTTCAACAATATACAAGTCAATACAATGTTGTAATTGTTTCAAACGATGAAGATCAATATGAGATAATGTTATATAATTATCATTAGAATATAAAACTATAGTTGATTGGTTTACATTAACAGAGTAGAAAAAATTATCAGCTATCTTAACACGTTTACAACGAGTATGCAAATTTTCGATAATTGTATTAAAATTGTTTTCGCACATTAACACCACTGATCAAGATCTAACGTTACAACTTTTTTAGTTAATTTACATTCTAATAATATAATAATTGAAATTTGCTTATTAACTAGAAGTCCAACGGTTACACTTTTCTTACTAAAAGGACGAATATCGAACACAGATTTTGATACAACGATTGATGGATTCATATTGATAAAATAAAAAAAAACAGTAAACAGTATTTTTTTCTAGAAATATGAATATGATCACTAGACAGCTTAGCTCAAACTAACAAGTTTTCTTTATCCATACATGTTATATACTAAACAAATGTAAGGTTAAAAAAGAAAAAAATAAAAAAAAATGTGAACGTATAGTATCTAGTTTTATAAACAGTAAAGAGTTATTATACTTACCTACCTAATTAGATAGAACCTGAAACATTTTTTAAAAATCATTAACATAATAAATTTAAATTAGCCTCGTTATCCCACTAGGCTATACGTTCAAGAGGTATTAAATAAGTTATTAACACATTTAAGTTTATTAAATTCAGATTTTTTTTTATTGAAATATAAAGTTTAAAAAAAAAAATAAATAAATAAATATTTATTAAATGAACTAAACAACAGTATCATATGACCTTGATCCACAATCATAATCACAAAATATCGATAATCTTACCATATTTTTTTACTACATTTTCAACAAACTGATTTCCTTTTGATAATAATACAAAAACACATTTCGGATTCCATCTTGAATGTTCAATCCATGGATTATCTTCTTTTTCCCAACGATGCAATATAATACCGCAGCAAAAACATTCAACAATATCTTTTTTCCCTGAATATATAAAACCGCTTTCAGCTAATGAGTATTTATCTTGAGATGAAGTCAACGGAAATAAATTGAATGTTTTCAATCTTGATATAAATGTAGTGAATTCTGGATATGTAGGATATGCATTGTTTCGTACTAACGAAACAAGTGAACAAAAACTGTTGTTAATTTGTTGAAAATTCATTTTTTATAAAAAAAAAATAAAAAAAACTTAAATGAATTAAACTTGATTAAAACTAACAGAACCTGATTGAACGATGGTTGAATATTAACTGAACTGTCTGAACTGGAATGAATTAAATAAAACGACTTTTATCTATAATTTATTAAAAATGAAATTACAGTGTAACCTGAATGTTTAACTTACAAGGGAAATAAATAGTGTTGAAGTGTGTATACACTGTTTAAACTTTATGTGTAACAGGGGAAAAAATAATTGGTTTAAGGCGGAAACTATACCTTAAATTTTAAAAATCTCCGCAGTCAAAAGTGCGCAGAACATACATTATGGTGTTTGAAAATCAGTGTTTTTTTACTGGTACAGCGGAGAAAAAAAAGTTTGAGGGGGAAAATCCACCTAAAAATTTTACAATCACCGCAGTCTGGTACAGCGGAGAAAAAAAAAGTTTGAGGGGAAAAATCCCTCTTAAAATTTTACAATCTCCATAGTCAAAAGTGCGCAGAACATACAAATGTATACTACTGATTTATGTAGGATCTGCAATTTTAGACGTTTCAAAAACTTTTATGTATGATTTTCATTATAATGTAATGAAAAAGAAATATGGTAGAAAAATTAGTTCTTTATATTCAGATACAGATTCCTTGGTATATAGCATTCAAACAAAACATTTTTTCGATGATTTAAAAAATGATTTATTGCCATATTTTGACACATCTAATTATCCTAAAGACCACTATTGCTTTAGTGAAATTCATAAAAGCCAACCAGGATTCTTCAAAGACGAACTTAAATCAATAATTCTTAAAGAATTCATTTCATTGAGACCGAAATTATACGCTTATAAAACCATAGATGATACTGTAGAAAAAAAAGCAAAAGGTGTAAAAAAATATGTAATAAAAAATCATATGAAATTTATTGATTACATAGAGATATTAAATGCTTTTATCAACCATAGACCTGTTGAGAAAAAATAATCTCACAGAAACATGAATTTCATTCAATCGAATAAACATGTTGTTCATTCAAAAACAATGAACAAGCTTGTTCTCAGTGCTAATGACGATAAAAGATATATAATGAATGATGGGATAAATACATTGGCGTATGGTCATTACAAACTCACAAAATAATTAAATTAAAAACTTAATGATTCAACAATCAGTAGGTATAAACAGCGTTATTTAGCGAAATATTATACAAAATTCAACAGCTTTATTATTTTTTATTGAATAAATTTAGCACTAGGAGCGGTATTATACAACAGCTTTATTATTTTTCATTGAATAAGTTTATTACTATATAGCGCTTTCTGTTTATATCAATTGTTGATGTATTAAGTTTTTTAAAAAAAGACTACGGAGTACTAGGAGAGCATGTGAAATAATTAATTTTACTTGATAAAAAAATTTGTATATATTTTTTTATTATAAAAATGTGTCATACATTAAAAAAAAAAAAAAAAAATCTTTATTTTAAAATATCTGATGATGTTGTCCACGAATTTTGACTCGAATCAAAACCTAGCCATTTAACAAACATTTTTTTCCCAACTTTTTTTATAATACGTTCAACGAGGAAAGTGTCTGGAAAATCAGTTAATTTAATTTCCTGCTAGTAAAAACCACCGAAGATTATATTGTCTGATCCATCTTTTAGTTGATAAGTTACTGGATTTGTCTGTAAAACTTTTGAAACTGTAAATATTTCCGTTGTCCAATTTGGTGTATATCCTTTACTAAATATATGTTTATACTTAGATATTCTTACTTTGTCATTAACTTTTAATTTTGGTTTGTATAATGTATCATTAAATTTAATTTTGTTTGTATCCGCTCGAGCTTCATTCGGTGTACATTTGATTGTTCTATGTTTTGTGTTATTATAGTTATGCGTAATTTTCGATATTGTATTATACCAATTCCATGTACCTGTTGCAGTAAAATGTTTATATATATTATTTTTAAGAGTTTGTATGACACGTTCAGCCATCGAACACTTAATAACACTGTATGAACTGTAATGTTCAATTTTATATTTTTTCATTAAATTTTGAAATTGATTATTATAAAATTCTGTACCATTATCTGTCTGTAACAATTTTGGATGAGCTTTTTTCAATATATTAAACATACCATTTGTACAATCCTTTGATGTTTTATTTTTCAACGCTTCCACCCAAACGTACTTACTATATGTGTTTATCACAACTAAAATATATTTAAAACCATAATTCTGTCTAGAATGAGATTGCATATCCATTAAATCAGATTGCCAGAGGTCGTCAATAAACCGCGTTACTACACTTAATGGTTCGATTATTGGCTTAAATACATCACGGTAATAGTTGTCAGAATCTATAACACTACGTTTCATTTCCATTATTTTCCGTTTAATATTTTTATTTGATACTATTAAATTTTCTAACAAAGCTTTTTCTTTGTTCATTGTAAATTTATAAACCCAATACAACTGTATCGGATGACTACTGATAGCACTATATACGGAATAACAGTACTACACTGTATATATATATATATATAAATTATTTTATTTTAATAAACGTATGGAAACCCCATCTGTATCTTCCTTCATTCATTTCCCGAGTTTTATCGATAACCAAAAACCCATAATCACTGTGATTCCAACAGAAATGAGACAATTTCCGAAATTCTGAGAAATCCATATCTGCAGACGAATGATCGTTAAATACATGTCGTAAATTTGTATCATCTTGTTTCATTATTATTAAAAAGTTTGAGTTATCTCTTACTAACTGTTTTGGTATTTTAGAATACGTTTGCGCCAAATAAAATACAAAGCTAGCACCTGAATGTCTGCAAATGCTGAAGTATTCTCTGATTACAGATTGTGGACCACATATAACATCATCAAAAATTATAATAGAATTTTTCTTAGTTAAGTTCGGTTTTATAACCTTATCAACGCTTGTAAATATGAAAAAATTAGCACCTTCTACATCGTCTATTATTTTTTTAATAAAACATATTTTTCCTGATTCGAGGTTTTAGAGTATAAATAAATATTTTCAAATCTTAACCCATTTGCATGAGTGATCAGATTATACATTATATTTTTTTTTCCTGAACCACTGGGACCGACTAGTATAGCACGTATAGTATCAGGTAATAACGAGCCGTGTCTTGATGGTTTTTTTACCATCTGAACATCTACATTTATAACCTCTAATTTATCTTTTTGATCAATCAAATCCATTTTTTTTCTTATATATACTCTAGAATTTTCAATTGTTAATCAGTTATTGATGACGCGTTCAACTCGTAAAATAAAATCAAACGAGACTGACAAAAGATTTGTAAACTCTCTTATAAATAGTCTCTCAGTTGAAGCATGTTTCAAGCTATCAGTATTGTGGTCCTGGCACGAAATTAAAAAAAAAAAGACAAGATCGTGGTGATAAAAGAATAAACCCATTGGATGCTGCTTATCGTGATCACGATATTGTGTATGAAAGGAGTAAAAAATTAGACGATAGACATAAAGCTGATAAAGTGTTAGAAAATCGTGCTTGAAAAAAATTTAAAGCAAAAGACACTCCTAGAAAGAGAAATTGGTTGCGTACGCGGTAACAAACGTAATGAAAGCTAAAAGAAAAATAGGTATGGGTTGTAAAGGTAAACGGAAACGTATTACAAAAAACAATAGTATGCTAACTGCGAAGAAAAAAAGAACCTCGAAGAAAAAGAATAGTGGTAAAAGGTTGATTCCCATCCCAGGACAGTCAGGAGGTGTAGTTCCCTTAATACCTATATTTGCAGGATTGTCAGCACTTGGTAGCTTAATGTCTGGAGGCGCTAGTGTGTACAACGCAATTCAAAATTCAAAAAGTAAAAAAGGCAATGGTTTATATTTAAACAATAATGGGTTGAGAAAAAAAAAATAATAATGATTACGCTACCTGACAGACCGCTTTCGACCCAAGATATTATAAAATACGTAAGAAAGTTGAAAATCAATCATTTCCGTGGAGTCTTTTCACGTGATAGCTTGCCTAAAAAACCGCACGTCATTGAATGTGGCATATTAAACTTAGACATATCTTCAGGTGACGGGAGCCATTGGGTAGCGTTTCATAAAAATAAAGATAAAGTCATATATTTCGATAGTTTTGGCGATTTACCTCCACCAATTGAATTACAACGTTATTTTAAAAAGTTTAAAATAGTATATAACTATTCTAACTATCAAGACTTTAATACATTCAACTGTGGACATTTATGTCTTAAATTTTTACAATGCATGAATCTCTTACACTAAGTTTAAATGGAAAGTCGACTGTATTGACTGCAAATTATTTTCCATCTCTAAATGTTTACGAGGATTCAGAAATAGCTTTGTTATCTTTGCAAACGTTCAATTCATTTCCAAATATTATAAATGCAATTAATAACCGACTGAAAATAGAAGTAATTCCTTCAAAGAGAAATAAATATAAATTGCACACTTTTGAATTTTGTTTGGAAGAAGGATGCTATGAAATAGAAGATATTAACAATAAAATTGCAAAAGAGTTATCCCAAGTTAATAACAACTACGGAACACAGCTAACATTCAGTGTACGTATTGATCCTGTTGATTTTAAAACGTATATAAAATGTAATGGAATACTTCAGTTCAATACTCCATATAGTATAGCACCTGTTTTTGGGTTTAAAAAGATAAGATGTGGACCGTTTCATGAAGCTCGTCGATCGGATAAAGCGGTCAATTTAAACACGATTAACTCTATAAAAGTATTGTGCAATATAGCACATGGGTCATTCAACAACCAACTTCAAAGTCATTCGATATAAGAGTTTTTCCCGAGTGGGAGAACAGGAACAAAGGTTGTTCAATCTCCGTTAAACCTTATATATTACAGATTAAACAAAACAGATATTAATTTAATAACTGTTCAGTTAGTTGACCAAAACAATAATCCAATTGACAATTTTAACGAGACGTTGACAGTTGTTCTGCATATTAAACGTCACGGATCTCATTATTAAATTTATATCTTAGATTTTGTAATGTACGAGTCAGTTACTTTAAGTTTAACTGGGAATGCTACCATATTATCCGTAAATTATTTTCCGTCTATAAACCTTTACGAGGATTCAGAAATAGCTTTGTTATGTTTACAGTCATTTAATTCATTCCCAAATATTAATGAAAATAATAATAAATTTTCTATACAAATAGTTGACGATGAAAACAATAATACTCCTATGATGTGTTATATTAAATTGGAAGAGGGATGTTATGAAATTGAAGATATTAATCAACGAGTTAAGAAGCAAATAGATGACTATAATAGTGAAAACTTAACCAAATTAACATTCGATATTTCGGTTGATCCTAATGATTTCAGATCATATATAAAATGTAATGGGATACTACACTTTGAGATTCCATTTAGTATGGCACCTGTATTTGGTTTTGACAAAAGACAATACAAACCAGAGTATGCAATTCATCGATCGGAAAAAGCAGTAAATTTAAACACAATTAATTCTATAAAAGTAATGTGTAATATAGCTCAAGGATCATTCAACAACCATCTACAAAGTCATTCGATTTACGAATTTTTCCCGAGTGAGAGGACAGGATCTAAAGTAATTCAGACACCGCCAAATTTAATATATTACAAATTGAATAAAACAAATATTGATTCGATAACCGTTCAGCTAGTTGATCAAGATCATAATCCGATTGATAATTTTGGTGAGGCATTGACAATCGTGTTACATATTAAACGTTACGGATCTTTTATGGGATTAAAATTCAATATAAATCCGCTACTTCGGATCAGTTCAACTAGTCATAAGACTAAAGTGGTACCGGTAACATCAAATAAAGTAAAAAAATTGACGTTGACAAATAAAAAAATTTTACAAGCTCTAGGTTATCAATTAAAGCAAAATGCCTGAAAGTGATATTTTAGATATAAGTTCACGGTATGAAACGGATTCTAAAATAACAAAAATTGAATATCATTCATACACACCGTATACTACATCATTTAATAATAACGACGAAATACGTATATCAATTCAGCAAACAGATGTTTATCCGTATCTACACGAAAGCTTTATTTTTCTGGAAGGAATGTTTTCGGAACCTGACAAAGTTAAACTATCTAATAACGGTTACTCTTATCTCTTTGAACAAATACGGTTGGAAATGAATGGTATAGAAATTGATAGCACGCGTGTTCTTGGAATCACTAGCTCGTTGAAAGGATACTTATCCGGTACACCAGACAACTATAATTGTTATGAAAATTCTGGCTGGAATTTTAAAAACGCAACACAATCAGCAAATGATAAAGGTGAATTTAGTGCTTGCATTCCATTGAAATATTGGCTAGGTTTTTTTGAAGACTATAGAAAAATATTAGTTAATTCTAGATTGGAATTAATATTAACTCGAAGTCATAGTGATTTAAATGCATTAAAATTGAAAAGTGGTATAAATACTACTACAGCCAAAGTTACTTTAAACAAAATAGTATGGAAGGTTCCGCATATTACTGTTGACGATGGAGAAAGGTTGAAATTATTGAAACTTGTAGAAAAAGAAAAAAGTTTGTTTATTCCTTTCAGATCTTTTGAAACTTTTGAATATCCTGAACTAGGAACCGCTAAAAAAGTTGTATGGAATTTTTTAAAACTGCATCGAAATTAGAAAAATAATAATCGGATTGCAAAAAGGACGTAAAAATACGTTAGAAAAAGACTGTAGTATATTTGACCATTGTAATCTAACAAACGTTAGAGTATTTCTGAACTCAATAGCTTATCCGTACGATAATTTGAATTTAGATTTTACAAAAAATAATTTTACCTTATTATATGATATGTATACATCATTTCAAGAATCGTACTATGAAAAAAGTATACGGAATCCGATATTGAGTCCTTCTACTTTTCTTTCAAACGCTCCAATTATAGTCATTGATACTTCGAAACAGAACGATTCAGCCACAGCCTCAGCAGTAGATGTACAATTAGAAATTGAAGCTTCAGAATCGCTTACAGGTGTAACTGCTTATTGTTTATTGATTCATGATCGTATTGTAGAATATGTACCTTTTACTAGAGAAGTAAGAAAACTTGTGTAAATACAATTTTTAATAATAAAAAGTTTATTTAATAATTTGTGTTGTTGTCTTGAAATAATTATTTCAGTAGGTGAACAATATATGTGTTAACACCGTATTGTGTTACATGGTAAATCTGAGTTAGCGTAACATTTTAATAAAAAAAAATTTGAAATTTTTTTTTTTTTTGTTACACAGTGAACGTGTGTAGAAATCTCTCTTTGTAAAAAAGGTGCTCAGAACATACATTATGTTTTTTGAAAATCAGTGTTTTTAACTGGTACAGCGGAGAAAAAAAAGTTTGAGGGGAAAAGTCTCCCTTAAAATTTTGAAATCTATGTAGTCAAAAGGTGTTCAGAACATACAAATATATACTACTCAGATAATTTAATTTTACCCATTGTTATATTTCAAACACAACTATTAACTAGTTATATCACAACTACAGTATACAATTATAAATCACAATTCACTATTATTGAATTATTCATGACAAAATAAACATGGAATTATTTACATAATTGTAAATAATCTATGATTATTTATTAAGATAACGATTATCACAAAACACCACTATTTACTACGGTTATAGATAAACCATTTATATTGTTTATTTTTATTACACAGATATATAAAAATACTAGATAGCCGACTTGGAAATGATTTTGAAGCCCACAAAATGGCCGAAATTCTCTTATCTAAGAGGTAAATGTTTACATATTTACAACACTGATACAGAATATCATTGTTATCAATTTAATATTTATCATATGAATATTAGACAATAGACATTCTAAGATCATGATTTTTAATTTTTATAACTCATATTATTAACTTTAGACTCATTAAACAGTTATATAAATTATTAATAAGTACCTACCTACTTTTTGAAATACTATTTCCTTATGTGTTTAAATTTTTCAAAGTAAGTTATAATGAAGTAAATATATTTTAATGTTTATGTATACATTAAACATTTTTTGCAATTCAAACAATTTTTAGAAGAAAAAACTGATGGAACTGTATCAGTTTTTAAGTGTAAACTTTGCCCATTAATATTTTTGAAATCTGAGTGAGTGAAATGTTTACTGCATACTCTGCTATATTTTGTAGGAACAAATCCTTTTATTTGTATTGCATCTATCCACTTTTTTGTTATTTCTTTATTTAATAAAGGAAAACTAAAAATCAAAAGATAATGTACCTATACATTTTATTTAAACAATTTTCAAAATGATACTTACGAAAAAAAATGGATACCATTATTTGCAACTCTTTTTCTGTTGCACTGCCAAACACAGCAAAAATAAACCATTTTGTAAAAAGAATACTACTTATGGCACATTACTATAAAAAACTAAAATTTATTAATTAGATGCCTACTTGTTTAAGAGAGCTAATCATTGTGCATCATCTTTTAAAAGATTGGTATGATAATAAAAATGTGTATAATATAGCAATCTATAAATATATATCCTTAATATGTTAGGTATTATAATTATAATTATTTATTTTGGTCTTGCATAATTATTGATTTATTCATATAGGTTATAATATTTGTATTTTGGCATGGGTAACAACTAAAAATTAATTAATCAAAATCATTCTTAATATAAGCAAATTGAATTTTACTAATTTAATGAATCATGAGTTAAGGTTTTAACTTTTAGTCAAACGTATGAGCTGCAGATTGGGGACGAGGTGGCCGTGCGATCTAAGGCGTCGGTTGCGGCGCAGCCGGTCGTTGGTTCGATCCGCGGTCACCGGGTGGCATTTTTCTTCGGGCAAGTCACGGTGTCCGGAGAATAAGTGCCGCCATCCCCCACCCCGGGGCATTGCAGAAACCTACGGGTGCCCCATTAGAAATTCTGCCAAATAGGCGTCCGAACTAGGCCTTCGGGCCTACTCCCGGACTTAATACGCCATACGAAATAATAATAAGCTGCAGATTTAATTACACCCTATGTTTAGAGTTAATACAAGTAAATTCCAGCCTTCACCTAGTTTATTTTCTTTTATATTAAATTAAATTATTTGTTCTTTCTCTTTGTTTACATTATTAGGTTGTAGTATGACTTAGGAACATAAACGTTTATTTTTATATTTAGTTAATTTATTAAATGAACTCAGATCAACCAAATTCAAGCATGTGTGTATTGGATAAGTTTTAAACTTTTTTATTAAACATGTTTATCTGCATTGTATTTCTCGTTTATTATAATAAATAATAGTATTAATGTTATTATTAATTAACTAAAATAATAATAGAATTTAAGATAATAATTATATTTATTATAATTATATATTAATAATACATTTTTAATAGTTTTGTTTCCCGCCATAACATTATTACGGTTTATCACTTTATCATAATATATATTTTGTAAACATTCACCTTGTGGTGATTACGACGTGTTATCATCACTTACGCTAGCGCGTCCGCCGTATTATTGTCGCCACTATTTTGTCTTCCGTTCCTAACGTCGATTTATTTATATTGTATATGTTATAAACGTTTATATTGTATTCTGTTGTGTATTTTTTTTGTATCGTCTTTGATCGCATGACGACGCGCCATCTTAGCTTTTTTTCCCGCCTCGCGCGCTAACGTTTTCGCCGTTACGGGCTCCAAGCTCTTTTTGCTCGCCTCGAGTACTCACTCCTGTTTTCGCGATCCGACTCGACGCACTACTGTCCACTCGTTCGCCTGAACATAACCTTTGTCACGCGACTTTTATTCTCTCGTACGACGTTTAATTTGTCTCGCCGCGCGATCGACCGTTTAAACACTTGTCATTGTGTATTATTTATTTGTTTAAAAAAATTACGTTTTCAAACATTTTTCTAAAGAAGTGTTGGTTCGTTTAGTTTTTTTTTTATATATATTTTCCTTCTCCTGCCTGAGTCAGAACTAGGTATTGTTTTAACTCAACCTATCACAGGGTAGCTAAAACCTCTTAGATAAGAGAATTTCCACCATTTTGTAGGCTTCATAATTTTTACATTGTAAGAATAGGGAGTCGTCTATCTAGTATTTTTATATATCTGTCTAAGTCAATTGTGTTTCTTAGTATAAATTACCTATTTTTTTTGTTACACTTTTAGGTTTGCAATTTGATTACAAACTACCAGCTGATATGTTGTGTGGAAAACATTTTGAGGGAGAAAAATATAATGTTTCTTAATGATTTGGAAAACATGTTACGTCCACATGCTATATCTACACTATGTCTAGGTATGTAAAAATTAATATAGGTAACATTGAACAGCAATAGTTTTTTAATCACTTTTTGTTTTTATTTATATTCATAGAAAAGATGATTGCGATGCGAGTATGTCTTCAGAGTTGTTGACTAGTGACAAAGTTGGAATATTAATCAATTCAACTAAAACAGTTTGCAAAATTTGTTCTTATTGCTAACTTTATACTAAATGTATGTCATGCACAACTAGTATCTTGATATGCCATTATGTAGTGTTTTAATTTAATTTAAATACAACTCAATTAAATCATTGATTACTTCATTATAGAATAATGAATAACTGCCCGGAAAAAACTATAACTTTAGGTGTTAATGAACAGATACACATGGTAAAAAAGTTTATCTTTTTAAATACTGATTTGGATTATCTATGGAAACTAGTTTCTAAAAATTATTCTAATTATACCTTTATTTCAGAAATTTAATTTCATCAAAATTTTGTTCCGGAGAGGTCAACAACATGATGATCATATTGATTGTACCTTTTATATTGGATTGATCATCGTTGAAATGTTGAGTGAGTATATTTTTATTCATTGAATATAAATTAAACAAATCAAAACACTTAATGACGTCCCACTTTGAAATATCAGACTGCGGACTGTCAGTTATGCAGATGTATGAAATGCATGACTGGTGTGGTTACAAATTGTGTATTAAAATTATGTCTAGTGATTAACATACCTATGTATATGAGTCTTGGGATTAAAATATTTTACAAGTTATTGTAACAAGACTAGCTACTAAAAATTAAATTAAACCGGGCATTTTTTAATGAAAAGTAATTTAAACATGATTTAAGGTACCTACTGCCTTGTGGTTATTCTGTAAATATATTTTTTTCGTTTACTATTAGAAACAATTATTAATTTTTTAATTACATCTTGACAAAATATTGCTATTTTTTTTTACATACTACTAGGTATCTATGTGTCGTGTAAAATATTTTCTTAGCATGCAAAAATATCTTATTAAGTTATCAAAATATTTTTATAATAATATTATTAGATACCTAGTTGGTTTATTGTTTTAAATATAGTAACATGTTTTTATAGTTATTATTAAATATTTCATAATTGTTTAAGTGATCTTGTCTTACATTCACACATACTACTTCCTAATACCAAACATTAATTAATTATTTATGTTGTAGTAATCATTTAGCTCTACAAATAGTGATACTTTTGAATAATAAATTTAGTTAAATAATTTTTTAATGCCCTTTAGTATGACGAAATAGTTATTTCCAGACATTTTAACTATAATTATTAAAATAGACAACTATTATACAAATTGGTAGTTAACCTAAGTTGAACTTGTTCAACTTATTGAAGTCTATGTTTAATATATTTTAATTTTATAATTTTTGACACAACAAACAGAAGAAATCATTAATTTCGTAATTAACAATTCTGTCTTCTTTAAGAATGCAACTGATGGCTATCCAGCGACAACACAAAGAACACGACACCCATTCTACGCATTCATCTTCCTGATGACAACGATGTTTATCTGAGTGACAGTTACAGTATAGGCATATGTTTGTCATGTCTTCAGAATTTTCCAAGAGATAGGTCTTTAAATATGCTCTGTGAATGTTAGGATCAAACTCTAAACTAAACTTAGAGCTGTCCATAATTGTAAATGCGTAATATATTACATAAACTCCACAATTAAATGTATCTTTTTGTATCGGAATGTTTTCTAAAGGGCATGCAATTAGTGTTAACGTTGGACATCGTCGTTTGTCGTCACCGTACGTACAATTTAATTTCAATGTTTCAAATACTTTTTTGGAACGAAGTTTTGCAATCGATTTTCTGTGTCATACGGCATACTTGGATAGTAGTATGTTTTAGTCGGTTCTGTATCCCCCACAAATCCAGGAGATCCAGGTACCCCGCCCTCCCTATCGTGCGCGTGCCATGCCCCTCCATGCCGTTCCCGGCCTTGCCCCTCCCCACCATTCCATTACCTGCCCGGCCATGCCCCTCCCCTCCATTCCTATCCACTACATGCCCCCCCCCCCGAAAATTATAAGTAGTCGAATTCAATATACTCGATACGATTTAGTTAAAAGTTTACTGATATTTAAAATCATGTGTAGAATACATTCGTTTTGAAACAGTGTATTAGTTAATTTTAGTTGATTGAGAGTTAGTAACCGATTAATAATATAATATACAACATAATGAGACCTCATCAATAATTACTTATTTATCTTTTATAGAAGTGAAAAATGAAAGTGTCACGTATAATTTCATTCTTCATCTATAACATTTCAATACAGCTATTAACTCTACAACGATTTAAAAGTTATGGTAAACAAAACGATTAAGATTATCACATATCTATGTTATATATTATCACCCGCAGTATTAATATTATAACAACTTGACATTTCTATAACACCTTGTTGTTATTAGTTATATATTATTTCTCTTTCAACTAAAAGTCATTAGGAAAGGCTATTTATGTGTAGGACATCACTTTCCATTCCAACGTATGGAAAATAAATATTTATCATACGTTTTATAGCTATGTGGATGCGGAAAATGTATCATATATAAGAGACCCGATTTCACTCAAAGGAATCATACTGTTCTTCAAGCTACTCCTTTCATCTACTGGAGTTATATAATATACGAAAAAATAAGATAATAAATAATAATATATCCCTAAGAGAAAAATATATTTAATTAATAAATGAATATTATATTATTCATCGAAATAATGTTTAGCACTGGTTAAAACTCTTGAAAATGTTATTATAAAAAGTGAGTGTCTCACTTTAATTAACCTTTAATGACTGCTGAAACATTGACGACCTCTGATTATTTTTATTATAAATTTTATCTTTTACCTTACACTATACAGAACTATTAAATCATAATCATCTATGTATTTGTAACGAGATATCAATACGCGATGTTTACATTTTCACGCGGAGCGCGTCGTCGTAATCAGTATTCCGGCCGCTTGAGATACATAATGTCGTCAATAGATCGCGCTTTTGACGACCCCCGTATTAAAGATATCTTTGTCAGGTATAATTTGTATTAATTATTATATGTAAAATAATAATAATTAATACCAAAAGATATATTAATACCTATATAATAATATGAGACCGCACAAGCGTGATCCAAGACAAATGAAGACATATAAAACACCGAAAAACATGAAAGTGCCATCGAGCCTTCTGCATTATCACTACCGCCATACTAGGTGATAAATATAACCGCCCAGACGACCAGAAAGGTATCCAGTCCGACTACTGCACTCGAAAGCCAGATCGTACAGTTTATCCCTGCTCAGGAATATTGTAAATCAATATTGGACCTCACACATAAACTGTCGACCTGGTAACTACAGGCAGCATTCGGATTATAGTTTCCGACTATCCGCGCCGTCATCAAGTTAGTTCGCCGCCGTCCAGTCAATTCGCCGTCATCGTAAAAAAACACTCTTAACGAGCCGTGCACGCCGTTAAGGAGTATTGCCGCAGTCAAATCATCGCCGTTAGCAAGTGTTGCCGCCGTCATCCGCCTACAGTACGGTATTTTCACGACGACACCGCCACCATCTCCAGGAACCGTGAGTTTTTACTATTTGCACGATCACTATTTCTCGCAGTGTGTCTGGAATATCACTTGTGGATATTAACGCCTGCACACTCGAGAAATACATCGCGAGCTTACTGTATCCGATTTGTGTCATATATTACGGGACAGTATAATATATGTGTTATTCATGTTAAATGTTTTTTTATTTGTAGCTCGAAGAGCATAATTAATATATGTTAAAGAAAATATTATACACCTTTTAAATACGTGTTTCATATCAAATAAAGTATAAGTATTTTATAGCCAACTAAATTTTGAGTGTTATAATTTTACTTACATATTCTAAAATAGAATATAATATAGAGCGATGTTTAAATGACATAACCATTAACAATAATATAATGAGTAATATAGGAAAATTATATTAATATTAATTGCTGCACTTGCTGCAGGCTACACAACAGTTGCCTCGTTCACCAGAAGATTTATTAAGATTGGTATCTTCATACGTTTCTGGTAGTGCTAAACGTACAGTAATATTATTAGAAATCCAGGAATTTTTTGATGGTCACAAGAAAAAAATATTAAAATTAGCAAACACAAGATGGTTAGCGTTACATCAGTGTGTTGTTAGAATGCTGGAATGTTGGGTAAATCTTACACACTACTTTACACTTGCTGTAACAGAAGACCATCTTAAAAGTGCTGAAATAATTTTGGATATGTTAAGAAATCAAGTTATTAAATCCTATTTCTTATTTTTGAAGTATTCATTACAATACTTCAATTCTTATAATGCCATGTTTCAAACAAGATCAATAATAATTCAGGACTTGTATAGTAACACAACTAAACTTTTAAAACTACTATGTCAAAACTTTATTAAACCATCATTACTAAGAGACGATTTATCTAAATTAGTATATTCTGATCCTAACAATTTACTGCCTGAAAGTGAGGTTTTCTTTGGAGCAGAATGTGAAATGGAGATAAAAAATTTACCTGACTCAATTGTCTCTGAAGTAAGAACTCAATGTCTTAAATTTTATATAAAAGCTGCCAAAGAAATAAGCATTAGACTACCATTAAATAATAACATGTTTAAAGAAATAACATTTTTGGATTCATCTATAGCTTTAGACGTAAGCAACCGTAGCTGAGTTAAACATTTTCCAGTTCTCTCAAATATTTTTGAAAATTATATAAGTCCAACTAAACTAATTGAAGAGTGGAGAGAATTGTCATATTTTTTTAACAAGGAAGAAATTAATAATTTAAAAAAACATGAGCATTAATGAAATGTGGCATAATATTGGACAAGTAAATGATTTTACAAGTGATACAAAAAATTTTTTAAATATTTCTAAACTGGCAAAAATGGTATTGACATTACCACATAGTAACGCAGAAGCGGAAAGGATATTTTCTGTTGTCAACGATGTCAAAACCAAAAAAAGGAACCGTATATCTGATGACACATTAAATGCTGTTACTGTGATCAGATCATCATTTCAAGATAAAAATATTTCATCTGCAGATTTCAAAATAACTAAATCACATACAGATTTGCACAATATTACCATGTATAAATAGTATGTATAAATTGAAAATTGACATTTGTTGTAATTGTACTTAAATAAAACACATATTTGGTCATTAAAAATACGACAGACTTTATTAATTATCTACTCAGTCTATACCAAAATTATACTTGAATAATAATAATCTTTATTAGAAGTTAGCACTAACTATAAATTTCCTGAAAAATATATTATTATATTATAATTATATTTAATCGTACTATCTGTATTATCATAAAGATAATAAACTTTATAAACAATTGTGATTGTTATTATCAGCTATCCATGTAAATTCAATTTTTTTTTACAATTGAGTCAGAGCAGGGAAATTTTTGTGGGAAAAGGGAAATTAAGTTGCACATAGTGGGAATTATCTCTAGTTAACATTCCCAACACTGACCTATACTAGGTGGAGGGTATCGACTCACTTTAGCATACCCCGACATAACCCCGACACAGCTCGGGTCGAGTCAGCTGGCCACTGCTCGACATAACTTATACCTGTACGGGGAGAGTGGGGTATCGACTCAGTTTAGCGTAGCCCGACATGAATCGGAATACAGCTCGGCTCGGCTCGGTACGGTGTCACACGCAGTGGGTTGAGATAGCTGGCACGTCATACCCCCCAAACTTGTAAAGACTCTGAAGATTACATTAATTCATAATGTCTATTACACATACATGCACACGTGTCTTTTCCTACATATCACAATATTACCATGGAAATATCTGATGGGGGATAATATGTCGGATGTGAATGCCTCACTAAATACGTAGTAATACCACTTATGTATATGAGACTAGGTATGTACTATAATTAATACATAGGATACGTTAATTTCACTAAGATTTTTAATAAATATTTAAAATATAATATAATTAATAAATATATTATAAATATAAATATTTTAATTTATATTTTTTAATAAATATAAAACATTTTGGATTAAATTATAAGACTCGATGATTTATTGTAGTGAAAATACAATATGATAGAATAAATAATAATATACATTGTATTTATATATCACTTAAAGCTGATGTCAAACGATCTGCCCCGTCGCCCGTTGAAAACCAGACTTAGCGTCTGATTCCCATCTATATTATACAACGCCTCTTGCTCGTCGCTGATGACTATTGATCATGGAAGGAAAACTTCGATGAAACCATCTAGACTGTTGTCGAGGGTACACCTCACAGTCCTACCGTACTGCGTTTCTTGATTGCACATCTTCGTTATTGGGTATGTCCGGCCCACGGTCAAATCGCCCACCGACATGAAACGGACGCTCGATTGTACGATCAGCTGTTTCTTGAATCCTTCCATGATAGATGTCCTGAAAATGAATTACACATTTAATATACGTCTTTCATATTATTATTATACTCATATGTGTTCATTATATGTCTACGATATGATATATATTATGTTTAGGATCGAATAGGAAAAAAAAAATATTACTCACTTAGAATTATTTAACTATATATCTGCTTGAAAAAAACGTCACGATCTCCTTTCTCGCTTTTATCGTCGTTATCGTTGTCGTCGTCGTCGTTCTTTTCGTATTTATCCTTACAACAGTCGTACTTAGAGCACTTGTATCGATTGCGAGTAGTAGACGAGTGATATCGAATATACTGATATAGCCCGTATTTATATGATTGAAAATACCCTACTCGAATTATTAGCTATACAAATATACATGAACCTGAAGGTGTATGGAAATGGTCAACAACGTATCGTTTTCATTAAAAGGCATTAAAAACTCTCTCTCATTAGAAGCGGTCTACTTTCCATCATTAGGATGACGAAAACAACAACGGCCTCACAACCTTTACATCATAGTGTTAATAACATGTTATAGTAAATAAATGAATAACGCAATGAATACAATATTAATGTTATCGTCAGCGAGAATATCAGTTATAGTATCAAATCAATTGTAATAGAGAAGATAATATTATATGTTAAATTAGCTTCTACCCATATATCTTATAATCAAATAACATAAAATTATTTATTTCCTATACTATATAAGTATATACATATATTATATATTCATATCTATAAATAAACAGTTTTAAGGTATAATTCGCGATAGGTTACTGATATTTAGATATACTATATGTTTACAACATCAATAAGCATTTTATTGACATTCGAGTTGATAACGAAATAACGAATATTTAAAAACTTAGGTGAAAATACTAAAAAATACTAATAAAAACTTTATTAGGTTCATTCAAAATCTATTTTAGTATAATTATATTATTATAGTTATTTTTTCGTTAAACTAATTATATATTATTATATTTTATTATATTTTAATATGTTGTAGAGTCCTTAATAGACCATACAAATATAATCATCAAAAATGAGATAAATGTTTAACTGGAAACATATTTAATGTTGAAAATTTGGTTATCAAATGTCAGTTCATTTGTTGTATATTCCTCAGTATACTTCACTAATATATTACACTAGTAAGACTAATATATAAGATAAATCGGATTTCGATGATAGTAGAAAAATATATAATAATTTTAAACATTGTCAATATTTTCAGTGTAATAGAATATACCATAAGATTTTACGATTATATTATAATAAGTTTTATAGAAATTGTTATAAATAAAATAGTTGTAATATATGTATACACATTTCTTTTATAAAGTATTATTGTTATACACTTCGATGATACAATAAATATATTTTCCCACATCAGTTTACGTTATATTATTTCATTTAAGTATATATTTTATTTTATGATATTAGTAGGGTGAAATAGCCGGTACTGGGTCCCCCCCGCTTCACCACCCCCACCTATATTGCGCCACCCTGCGCCACCCAGCGCCACCCCTCCCCTCACGCCCCATATACACTACGTCATCGCGCCACCCCCTATCCTCACCAACCAGTCCTATCCACCACGTCATCGGGCCACCGCCGCCCATACTGCGCCACCCCCTCCCCCTCCCGCACCATATACACTACGTAATCTGAGCACCGCCGCCCATACCGCGTCACCGTCGCTCCGCCCATCACACTATTATCATGTCCTATTATCGACGTCGTCGACGGTGGCGCCATCTGTCCGAACATTTGGCTGACGCGGTTCTTCTGCCCCGTATCAGCTGCTAAATACGATATGTGTTATCACGCTATCATGTTATCTTCGATGGTGGCGCCATCTATCCGTACATGGGGCTGACGCGGTTTTTTCGCCTCGCATCCGTACGATATCTCCATGTTATAACGTTATCCCCCCGCCACTTGCACCGTATTTCGTGAATAGGTTAAGTTTAAATAATTACGTGAATTTTCGGGCCAGCTAAGTACAATAATTATTTTAAACAAATCAGTAACACTCTATTAGCTTAACGTGTAAAAAGTGAGTTTCATTCTAAAGGACAAAATATGACAGACAAAATTGAAACTATCTCTGTGGCTTGCGGCAAACGCGCGAGAAAAAATATACAACATTCGTTAATAGTGCAACCGCCTAACGATTTAATCGACTCCACAACTTTCGTCATAGACTTTGCGGGACGGAAATCCATAAACATCGGACTTGACGCCGCGAACGTTTTCAACGTGACCGTACAGATTATAACGCCATCGCGACATGTATGCATAACAAGTGTTTTTCTGCAACGAATTTTCTCACTAATGCCGTACATTCTCTCGAATATATCTGACCCGACGGTTAAAAGCCGCAATAGACTTTTTCTCAAAGACGAAAATAACACGCTGTCCAGAACTACTTATAGCGGTGAAAGGATGCTAGCCGTCGAATCGCACTTACAACAAGGATGTCGCATGGTGTTGAGCGGGAGTGATCTATTAAGAATACACGAAATGCAATGGGCCATCGGCGAATCGATCTCTCGCAAATCTAACGTCACGCGATGTGCAGTTATGGTTCAGATCGATCAAATAGCTACTTATCTAAGTACTTATGTTTATGCCGATAAATCATCGACCGCAGAAGAAATTTCAACAGCCACCCACAATATCCACCCCGATCTTCACGCGTTGAATATATTCCCGAATAGCGAGAATAGTTTAGTAAATCAGATAAAATTGTATGCGAACAAACAGTTGGCGATGTGTTGGGCGACTAATATTCAAAATAACGGAATAGATTACATCCCGAGCAATGACGGGGCCGGTGACATTGAAGAGGTGATTATTATACAGTACAGTATTAAAATATATGTAATAATATAATATTATTTCTTATTACGATAAAATATGTAATATTATGTATACAAATATATCTTATAACATGCATTTATACGTTTATTATTTTTCACAGCTTGTTGGATTCCACGAAAACGAGGGGCCGGCCATGTACACATATTAACGACGCCCATATGTCTGACCTCCACATCCCGAATAATATTAAGATTAAACACATGTATTATGATATACAAATATATATATATATATAATATATATATATATGCACCATCTGTTTTGTATAGGGTGCTATTATTTTAGTCATAAGCATAATATAGTTATAAAATAAGATTTGTACAATGCACTGTTCCTTACATATTATATTATATTTTAGAAAAAAAAAAAAGTTATGTATTTTTTTTTATTATTCCATTTATTACAAAAACATAATTACAAATATTCAATATTGGATGTATAATATATATTATATAGTTATATTACGATATAAGTGTCGTATGCATTCTATGGTAAAATGTGAATACAGATATACCGTACAAGGGTCGAATGCATTTTAATAAATAGTAAATATTATAGTTTCCGAACTTCTCCGGTAAACGGATTGTATAGCATCACTCGATCGTGAATAACTAGACAGTAGGCGTTTAGTGTATTCGCTAATTTCAAAATCGTAAAGGGCACGATTGGGCAGAGTTAGTTTTTTGATTTCGGTGACTTTTTATTAGATTTAATTTTTCGAGATTTATTATTTTGTTTTTTTCGCGTCGCCCATTTTTTTTTTTCGTTTGTTAGTCCGCGGTGTAATGACGCTAGATTTCCGTTCTATAGTATACGAGCCCGCGCTTTTATACGGCCTTAGATATACGCCTTTGCCTAAATGCACAGATGTGCCGACGTCCGATCTAATACCGCGTATCGTTCTAACCGCCAACACCGGGATTAAAGTTAAAGAGCCCCCCGTTTTCGGAACTCTGATGACGCGAGGCGGTTTTAGATTCTGAACGAAGTGAAGAATGTATTGATTTTACAATGATGTGTGTTTTTTTTTTTTTTTTGTTTTTGTGTCTGTGTACAGCATAACTAGTCGAAATAATGCTCCAATTTCAAACTATGGGGGTGGTTTCCGATGTAAAAGTGAATATCCTTGATGCATTATAGAGGTAAAAAGTTAACATTTTCCAACAGTTTTCAAAAAAATCGAGAAAAACAAAAAAAAAATGACGGAAAAACGGGAATTTTTACGCAAATCCAGTTTTCGACCAAATCAATTTTTTTTTATGGTTGTAATTCAAAAACTAATCGCTGAAAATACTTGAAATTTTCACCAAATGTTAATGTCTGTGATATCTGTATATAGTTAAATTTTCAAAAAATTTTGGCTTTTTTTGAGTTATTTATAGACCACTGAATTTTCGATTTTTTTGAGAAATTTTTTTTAAAGTGTCGATAAAAAATTGTTGGATGCCAAAAAGTTTTGAAAATTTAATACAAGGTTCCTTATGAGTTGTTTTTATTGGAGCTAAAAAAATTAAAAATCGTTAGTTACAATTTTTTTTATAAGTGTTTATAGTTCAAATTTTTACGAAATCTGTCGAAAACGCGAAAATTTGCAAGTAATTTTGAAGTTGAAAAATCATAAATTTTTTTTCTTTTATAACTAAGTTTTGAAAATTTGGTACAAGGTTCTCCATAAATTTTTCTTCAGATATCTGTAAAAAAAACTCTACCGGATTCAGACAAAAAATTTTTATGAGTGTTTGAAATTTAAATTTTTACAAAACCGCGTTAAATAACGGTTTAGCCTCAAACGATTCTTGATTTTTGTTATTATTCAAAAAGTATAAGTCGTATATACTTGAAAATCTTACCAGTTATTAAGATTGGCATTTTCTTTATATGGTTTAATTTTCAAAATATTTTGAGTTTTTTTGAGCTATTTATAGACAACTGAAATTTTTAATTTTTCTGAAAACATTTTTTTGGCCCTATCAAAATACTTGAATATTTTATACAAAGTTCCTCATATGTTATTCTTATAGTGATTAAAAAAATATAAGAATACATAGGCACAATTTTTTTTATTAACATTTGAAGTTCAAATTTTGACGAATATTTGCAAATTATTTTGTAGGTATATTTCATAAAAATGTTTGTATAGGTAGCTAAGAGTAGAAAATTTAATACAAGATTTTTCATAAGGTTAGCTTACAATAATTATAAAAAAACTTAAATTTTAGTGTATTCAGGCCATAAACATAAACCACCTTTTTCACCAACCACTGGAAATTATATCCTAGGCTGACAAATATCTTCGTTCAGAATCGTTTTTCGTATACAATGATACCTATCATTGCATTCAAATTTAACCTACCCTTGTCCGAGGTCAACCTCACCCCCTAATGTACAGCAGAACGGTACCCACTTGCCCGCTTTTTTTTTATTGAAATATAAAAAGTTAAAAAAATTATTTATTAAATGAACTAAACAACAGTATCATATGACCTAGATCCACAATCACAATCACAAATATCGATAATCTTACCATATTTTTTTACTACATTTTCAACAAAATGGTTTCCTTTTGATAATAATACAAAAACACATTTCGGATTCCATCTTGAGTGTTCAATCCATGGATTATCTTCTTATAGGCACAATTATTTTTTTATTAGCATTTGAAGTTCAAATTTTGAATAATCTATAAACGTTGAGTTCATGGATAATATCAGCTTAGTCCGTGGTTTGAACCTCGAATTAAAATATAGTGGATACCCAACGACCTATACAAACAACCATTTTTCTGGGACCCAAATTGACTCGCTAAAACAGCTGTTGCAAACTACACCTAGCACTTGTAATCATATTAGTGGCGACTTTTTTCAAGATAATTTACCGTCAACGTTTAAATTCCACGAATTAAATTAATTAATAAAACTTCTAGGAAATATATATATTATATAATTCAATTCCTGATTACAACGACATTAGTATATTTTGAATTCCCTTGAAGCGCTAGTAGTCCTTTGTACATGAAAAGTCACTTTGGGAGCTCCTTATCACCTCTCGTTGGGTATCCAGTATATTTTAATTCGTGGTTTGAACATTATAATCTATACAGTGGTACCAATATGTAATTTAAAATTTTCGAAAATAATGTTATATTATTATACATTTATAGTAAGTTTATATATTATAGGTACGTGATATTTGAATATTTCACTGACAGTCGCTATGCTCAAATTATTTTTATAGTGTACCTACATTGTGATTATCAAAAATCAAAATATTTAGTTAATTGTAATGGTATATTCATAGACTTATAATATTATATTATATTTAATATAATAACCTATAATACCTCTCATTTCGTCAAGGTATGTTTACTTTTTAAATTTTAATTTGTTTAATAGTGGTTTCTGGTAATCTGGTTGTGAATCGAATATTAATTGTAGCCTGCACGTGTGATTTTTTTATTTTATTATTATTATTTTTTTTTTCATTGAAATTGTTTTGTCGAAATAAAATATATTTTGGCCAATAAAATAAAAATTTCCTACTCCAACCGATGTGATTATGGGCAACTTTACTATGGACTAGACATTTCAATGCAATAATTGAAATAGCACAATGTATAGGTAAGTATTATTAACAATTTTATACTCTTTTCGGTGAGAACTTTATTGGTATACACTGAGAGTTACAATTTTTGACACATTTGTCTTTGACTTACTAATTAACATAATTCACCTACATTTTCAGGTCCTATAACCCTGAGGAAGCAGATTTAAAAAAGTGTATTTATTTATTAGTGCATGTCTGCATACGTTATGCTGGCTAGCATATCTGCCTGCTTCAACCAGCAACTCATTCACAACCAACTAGTCAACGTATAATAAGAACAGGTACTATAAAATTTTGTAATTTTTATAGGTAGAATTTTTTTTTTTTTTAATGATCCATGATGAATGTAGGTAGATAGGTAGGATGTAAAAAAAAAAAAAAACTAAAACGATTTTTTTTTTTTTTTTTATTCAAAAGAAATTAACCGGTCCTCCTGGTCCTCCTCCACCTCCATTTGACT